>NC_056684.1:8927500-9227500 GCF_018350215.1 Panthera leo
CCAACGACAGTTTCCTCCAGAAGCGAAGTCTGCCCCTGTGGTGTTACAGTGGGCTGCTAGAGCCATCTTCCTGCAGGATCCGATCACACACCCGTGAACAAGGGAACGAGGGGGTGAGCGGGGTGAGGGGAAAACACGATCTCATGTGTGATGGACATTTTTAAAGAGCCAAGTGGCACGATTCTCTTTAAATTATAAATTACAAACTGGGAGCCTGCCCTCATCAGTGCAAGGTCTTTCAGGGATCTTAGCTTCCCCCAAACTCTTTCCAGATCCGGCTATTGAAGAACGCAGAAACACCACCAAGCAAAAACCACACGCCGAATAAATTATGGGCCCGAGGCATAAGGACCAATAAGGAAGGAGGAGAAAATTTAAGAGTCTTAAGCCCAAAACATATGTCACCACCTGACACTGGAGCAGAGCAGTTTCGAACTGAAACCGTGCCAGGAAATTTCAATAGCTGCACGAGTCACTATGCGCCGTGGAAATTTTTACTCTTGCAAGGGCTGGCATGGTACAGGTTGTTGGGAAAGCTGGGGGTGTTTAAGGGAGCTGGGACACCAGCCTAGGAAGGTAACCTTGCTGCCTAGTTACTCCCCAGACAGGGCTGCTGCAGGCACATGCAATGGAACGGAGTTATTCTATTTTGAAGTTAATTTTAAAATGAGGGTGGAGCTGCTGGTTTACAGAAAGAGACAGGAGGAGGGAACGAGGGAAGAAGGAAGGAAGAGGAAGAGAAATTTTACTGCTGCTGTTCCAATCCAGATGCCTGTGGTGGTGACCAGCCATTACCTAACCTGACAAGGGTATTTCAGCTTCCCAGTTGCTTGGCAACCTGCCTTTTATGTTTAAGCCATTTAAATGCATTCACCTTCTGAATTAGGTATATTCACAGATGACTGGGTGACAAGAAAGGGTCCCTGGCCGGCCAAGAGCTCTTAGGATGTGTGGGATCAACAGAGTGTGTGCACAGTTAGTCTGGTGAGAGCGCCTGACAGAGAGTATTAGTGACATACTGAGGCCTGAAAATGAGAAATTGAGATCAGCACACAAAGTCTTTGGCTGCTTCCTAACCGGGCTCCCATCAGGGTCAAAGGCTTATTTCTGCTTGCCGCCCCGCCATTCGGTGTTTCCTTCTGTCTTTCTGAAACCCTCCTGCAGCCCCTTGGGGCACGGGCAGCAGCTGGCACCTGCTGCTGCCCTGTGTGGCCCCAGGGGCTGCCAGTAAATCACCACCGTCCTGGCCGACTCACCTGGAGATGGGAAAGTCTCACCAGACACCCACGTCATAGAATTACCACGCCTCCCCTTTCTGCCTCGAAAATACCTTTTCAGATCTTCTCCATCTCTTCCATCCCTGTTGATTCAAAATATTCAGTGACTCCCCCCAAACCTCCCCCGCCTCCACTGCCCTTAGGATAAAATTAAGACTTCTTATTGGGGCACAAGGCCCTTCATGATCTGTGTTCCCAGTGCAGGGATGCTCACCCCTGCCACGCTGCGTGGGCACCCCCCGTGCACGCACAGAGCACACTCTGCACACTTCTGCTTCCACATGCCTAACTGAGCCCCATTGCTTTGCACGGGCTCTTTCCTCTGCTGGGAAGCCTGCCTGCGTGTGCCTATCCACCTGCCCGAACAGCTCCACTGGACCTCAAGTTCAGTTCCAGTTTCATTCATTGCAGGGTAATCTCCCTCTTACCTCCTTCAGAGTCTGAATTAAATATGCCTGAGCCTGTGGCTCATGCCATCTGGCACATAGCTCTACCATGAGTCCTTTGAGCCCACCATGCCCTGTGCTTCTCGCTTTCCTCATCTGTCTCTAGGGGGAACACACGTCAAGGTGGGCCCCCTGCCAGGCCCCTAAGCCACAGTGCCTGGGGCAGGCATGCTTTGCAAAATTCAGAGAACTATTTGAGATAAAAAAAAAATGTATATGTTGGCCCCCAAATGAAAAAAGAAACTATCAAATTGAAGTAATGGTTTAATTGTCCAAACAATAGAATATTATGTCAACTTCGTGAATTGTTAAATTTAGTACTCATAAAACTTGTATGACCTTTGAAAGTAATTTGTAGGTACAATTTTTGTACTTTGTAGGAATTCTGGATTACAGACATTGATGGCTAAGGAATCACAGTCAACCGTAAATTATCACTCATAGCCAAATAATTGCTAAAGCAATCATGAAATTATTTTAAATTCAGCAAAAAAAATACTTGGTGTGAGATGTGAGCACATTATTATTACTATTATTATTATTATTATTATTATTATTATTATTATTTTAGAGAGTGTGCAAGTGAGGGAGAGGGGCAGAGGGAGAATCTTTCTTTTTATTAAAATTTTTTAATGTTTATTTATTTTTGAGAGAGAGAGAGACAGAGCTTGACTGGGGGAGGGGCAGAGAAAGAAGGAGACACAGAATTTGAAGCAGGCTCCAGGCTCTGAGCTGTCTGCACAGAGAGAAACGTAGGGCTCGAACTCATGGACTGTAAGATCATGATCTGAGCTAAAGTCAGACACTTAACTGACTGAGCTACCCAAGTGCCCTCAGAGAGAGAGACAGAGATACAGAGAGACAGAGAGCGGGAGGGAGGGAGGGAGGGAGAGAATCTTAAGCAGGCTCCATGCTCAGTATAGTGCCCAGTGCTGGGGCTCAATCCCACGACCCTGGGATTATGATCTGAACCAAAATTAAGAGTCAGACACTCAACCAATTGAGCCATCCAGGCATCCCCACAACTTATTATGTGTAAGGGGACATATGATGGGTTCTCCAAATTTTAAAGTTCCTCAGGCCAAAAGATGCCTTGAAATGGCCCTGAGTATGTATATCTAATTCAATTATGTCTTCCCAGTAACTAAGAATTAGCACTGTGACTGGTTGCACGTGTTGCACACACACACACACACACACACACACAAGCATACACATGAATACTCACATACACGTACTTCATAAAAAATATGGATTAGAAAAATAAAGACAAGTGAGAGGAATATTACCCTGTCTGAGAGTCAGGCAGGCATTAAAATAAAATGTTTTAAAGTTCTACTGTGCAGTCCCTGAGCCATGGCTCTGAAGCAGATCCACATGGGATGAGTAGCCTTAAATGAATACAGTTTGAAAGTTGGAGCTTAATAAAAAGGATTGCTAAACCATGCCTGTGTGTGGATGGCCTTGTAAATTAGGAGAAAGTTAAAAAAAATGTTTCTTTTCTTATTTTGTGGGTTTGGAGATAGAGAAGGACAAATACTCAAAGAAACAGAGAGAAAGACCTAGACAGATGGATGGGAGGGAGGGGACCATGGGCCCAAAGTGTAACGATTCTATGAGATGAGAACACACCTTGAAGTGTTTTGCCCCTAGAGACAGATGAGGAAAGATCAGATTCTATCAGATCAGTTTTTCCTGGGCAGTATAGAGATTTAAAGGTCCCCAGAAAGCCATTTAATACAGCCAAATGACATCCCACCAGTGCCTTGGTTTAAAATAAGCCCCTAGGCCACACCAAGGGACTGCTTCAGAGTTGGGTGCAGATCGCATGTAAATGGATATTTTGTTTTAAATATCAAGTCACCATTTAAACTTGCTTTGAGAGCTCTCAATTTTGAAACCCCTTGCTATGAATCTTTTCAAAAAGTTAAGAATTCTTGCAGTTACATCTTGAAGTGAGACACAGCGACACAAGTAAGATTTCACGACTCCAAAGCACTTGAAGACAGCTCTGAAGTTCTGTGCGCCAACCAGGTAAGCTGTGCTCCAGCTCCAGCCCAGCCCTGAGTTGGCCAGCAATCTGGCCTTGGACTTGGGTGAAGGTTCCAGCCAGGTCTTCATGCTGTTCGTGGTCAGTCATTTAAATTCTCGGAGTTTACTTGCAACACTGGAGGGAAAAATGGTACTGCAATGTTTTCACCGACCTTACTGTGGTGATCATTTCACAACGTATAAATGTATCAGATCGCCACATTTTGTGCAACTTAAAGTTCACACAATGTTGTATCCCAGTAAACCTGGAAAAAAATAGTAGCCATCTCACTGGATTTTTGTCCAAATTAAATATGATGGTGCATGTAAAGCATTTTGCAAAGTATAAGGTATACATTAATTGTTCTATAAATGAAATTAATTAATTTGCATACTATCAATTAAGGTGAATTATATTATTATTCAGGCTATAGTAAACAAATGAATGGATGAATGAATGATTAGAGTGACCACATCTAGTCTGAATGAGAACCATTCAAATTTGACTTTAAAATTTTTTACCTAAGGGGTGCCTGGGTTGCTCAGTTGGTTAAGCATCCTACTTCAGCTCAGGTCATCTCACAGCTTGTGAGTTCAAGCCCTGTGTTGGGCTCTGTGCTGACTGCTCAGAGCCTGGAGCCTCCTTCAGGTTCTGTCTGTCTGTCTGTCTGTCTCTCTCTCTCTACCTCTACCCAGCTTTTGCACTCTCTCTCTCTCAAAAATAAATAAACATAAAAAAAATCACTTTTGTCTAAAACCCAATATAGATAGATGGGAAAAGAGAGTACTGCTGTATGAATTCGTGATATTATTATGTAATATTCTGCTCTGTGCAGGTGAGACACTGTCCATAATGGTTAAGATCAAGGGCTTTCAGCCAGTTGAAGTGGTTGTGATCTAAACTCGAATGACCAGCCATCCTGATTGCCCAGGACTGTTTCAATTTCATCACTGAAAAATTCTGTGTCCGTAGAATCCCCCTCAGTCCTGGGCACAGCAAGACAACTGGTCACCCTATACCCTACTCCTTCCACTTCACAGCAATTTGAACTTGGATAAGCTATTTTTAGCTAGCCTTGATTTCTCCAGTTGTCAAAGAGGGATAATAATAATCTCACTTCATTACATAGTTGTGACAATTAAAGCTGGAAGCTTGAGCTGCTCAGAACCCAGCACTAGGTCAACAGGGTGGGCAGGGTAGCCACATTTCCCTCTGTCCTGGAGAAGCAAAGAGATCCCTGGGAGGCTGCTCCCTGGAGACAGACCCCCAAAAGCACAAAGCAAGAGGAGGAGGCTGATGGGAAGGGAAAGAATTTCTCCTGACACAGAAATATCTTCCATGGTAATCAGCATTGACGGGAAAAGGAAATAAGGGGAATTTATGTGACAGTTTAATAGGGTTTTGTGAAATATGATATTATTTTAAAGTTTGCCTGAGTGAGGCAGACAGCACGTTAAGGTGACTCTGGCTCTAAAAAGATGATGATGCTGTATTTTAAACTCTGGAATTTGCCCCACTGTTTCTTTGCTATATTATGTATTTATATTATACATACATAGATACACACTATGGTGTGAGCCCCATTCAGATGCAAAGTCTGCCCACAGGCAAAGCAGAACAAAAAGCCTAGGTATGTAATTCCTGGATATTACATTAGAACTTAAATTTCCCACCCAGAAATAACCATCTAATTTTTTCCTACCATTATTTTTTTCTCACGGTCTCTACTCTACTGTGGGAAAGAGAAGAGGGTGTAGCAGAACGTTCATCACCTGAGCCTGACTATTCCCCCCAGGCAATTATACAAAGAACTTGCCAGGTATCTTTGGAGGATCAGAACAGAGGGCTCAAAGATCACCACCCTGTCCTGGAATCTGGGGGCAGGGCAAGTCTGGCTCCCTGGAACTCGGGAGCATGGCAGACCCCTGCTGGATGAAAGCAGTGTTAACCCATGCCACACGGTGATTTAGAGCTGGCTCATCAGTGAGATTAACATGCCGGGAACCAGTTACTCTGAAATGTCACTTATATAAAATAAGCTTGTAAATTGTAATGTAAAATAATGTAATGAGAGAAGCCTTGGGACCTGATAAGAAATAATGAAAATGGACAGTTGGAAAATCAAGACTTGTCAGCACTGACCAGGAGAAATTGTGCTCTCATTTTAGAAGCCTGGTACAGCTATTTAGACCCAAAATGCTGCTAGACAGGAGAAGGCCAGTCCATCAGGCTGTGGAAACCACTATCTTTAATACCCAGCTCCCTTTGCTCTGATTATGTGCTGACCAAGCGGCCTTCCAGGGTATTTTGATGTCCTGAGTGGATGAATCACTAACACTGGGGCCACCGATGGGGATGACCTCCTTTGAGGGTTCTTAGTAAAGGTATGCACACATATGTGAGTGTATGTACTTAATTACAAATAAATGCAATTGTGATTTTTAAAACCTGTTTTCTTGTGACTTTGGTCCATGAAATCCAATCTACCTGAATGAATAAAAACAAGTTTCTCAGATAGCAAAGGCAAGGCTATAGCTGGATTCCTGGTGGTCCTGCCCCATTATGCTCAACCAATAGAACCCTTACCCATAAGGACCAAGTCACCCTGCCTAAGCATCTTTCCCATAGAGAGAAGGTCACAAATTAATATGGTCTAGGTTTGTATAGTTCTTACAATCTGCTTCTCCTCTTGTGTCACCATCCAAAAGATAATTTGAGAAAATTAAGAATATTAAGTGTTGGCAACCCAATACTTAATAACTGTGAAGTGAAGAATTAACCGTACCCAAAGCAAAGTCTGGCCTTTTCCCTTGGCCATGTGGAGGTGATCCCTAGGCTCCTGGAATGTCCTTCCTGATGGCTGTGTCTTTATTTGCCTGGCAACTTTGCCCACATGATAGTTTAACAATGTGATTTATGATGGGGCTTTGGGCCAAGCTGTCTCACTTTGACCTTCAGATGAACTGGAGACTACAGGTCAACCACATGTGCAGTATGTGATCAAGCCCCATTAAAAATTCTGGACACCAAAGGCTCTCATGAGCTTCCTTGGTTGGCAATACTTTGTGCGTACTGTCATACATCATGATGGAGAGGAATTACTGGCCACGACTCCAGAGGGCGAAGACAAGCCAGAGTCTCTACATTTGGATCTCTCTTGGTCTCTGCCTTCTGTGTCTCTTCCTTTGGCTGGTTCCAACATGTACCCTTGCCCTGTAATAAACTATAATTAAAAGTACAATAACTTTCAGTGAGTTATTTGAGTCCTGCAACAAATTATCCTAATAGACAGTGGTTTTGGAAAACCCCCAAACTTGCAGTTGGTGTCAAAAATAAGGACAGACTTGTGGGGACTGTTCCCTCAGACTTTAAAGTTTCACTAACCCTGGCTGATAATTTTCTCTCAGTACTGACCCATTTTTCATCCTGCTTATAATCCTCCCTGATTCTGACATCAGTCTTCCTTCTCCTTTGTTCCATTGAGTCCCTAGCTTAGCACTCATGCTTAGGACACATACCATATCTCCACCTAAGATGCTGGTACCTATCTGACATGATTCTGTTCTCCATCCACACACAGCCACAGGCCACCTTAGATAAACATATGCTCAGATTCAACCAGGTGCAGGACCCATCATCTTGTCCCAAACAGTGTGACCACCTGGCTTCATGAGACTCTGAGGATATGAATGAATCAGATAAGACTCCACCTTTTTGTTTCCAACATATGCCTCACCTTGCCATTGACATGGGCCCAAATTAGCACATTTCCTTGTTGATTATGGTGTTCTTCCACTTTATCCTTTATCTATAGCCTTCCTACTTAAGTCTTCTACACTTTCCTGTCACAGAGTAAACTATAAAGTAGGAAAGTTACACACAGAAGAAACCAGGATGGTAAGTACCCTAAGGGACAGATAATACTATACAAGAGACTGTAGCTCTTCCCTCAATAATGACACATATATACTCATTCATGTAGTCAGCACATAGTTACTAAGCACTCTTTTTGCATCAGACACTATGCAGGGCACTACAGATGTATTTGTGAGAATGTATACATGGCCTAAGAAACAGTAGAGTCCAGGAAGTTGACAATGATCCTATAAATCATCATTTCATAAGTCCTGAAGCTTTCAAGGAAAATCCATTCCCAGCCCTGATCTCACCAGGCATTAGACAGGCTGCCCTGGATTTGGTCAAAAGGCAAAGTCAAGGGCTAAATCCTAAGCAGTTGAGTAGGGCGGAAGGGTGGCAGATCCCATGAAGGGAAGCCAAGAATCAATAGCTTTAGGACCACATATTAACAAAAAGTTAATAAGGATTTACTATATGTCCACAGTTGACAAAGCACTTTGTTTGAACACAAAGTATCATCAAAACAATTTATGATGAGGGTGCTATTGTAATCACCGTTTAACAGATTGAAAAGCTGAGGCTCAGAATAGTTAAGTGACTGGCCCAAGGTCATACAGAAAGCAAGTAATAGAGGCTGGATTCCAACTCAGGCAGTCTTGTGCCTGAGCCTACATTCTTAACTAAGCTCTGCTACATATTAGGTAAAAATCAGTTCCAAATGGATAGTCCCATGGGAGGTATACCCATGTGTTGAAGGAGGTAATCAATGACAGCAGTTGATCCTTGAGCTGGGCCCAGACAGTGAGAAGCTCCTCACCCTCTCCCCTGTCTTTGGAATGTATGTTCTGCCCACTGTTCCCACAATGGTAGCTGTTTCAAGGACATAACCTTGAGAGAAAGGTGTCGTTGAGACCATCTAGATGGTATACAGGACTGAACCCCATTATGCCTCTATAGTACAAACTTTTAAGATTCTGGCAGGTGGGTGTGGAGATCTACTCATCTGGCAGCTGCCCAAGACAAATCTCATAAGTAAGTTCCCTTGCTTATTAAAACTGCCATCTACTAATATGGAGTGGTCTGTTTCTTTGGTCTCTCCCTGCCCTCTGGGAAAAGGAGGTGTGTTGAAAACCAAAACCATAACTGGGGGTATACTGATAGAAAAATTAGGCAGGAACTGGAAGGAAAGTCAAAGACTCTGAGGGTCTCTTCTCTTACCAGACAGATGAGTGAAACAAGGCTGTGAATGGTAATCCCAACTTATAGGTTTAAGACAAAAGCCCAACTCATTCCATTCCATAGTCAATCATTGTTGTCATTACCATAGGGACCAGGATGGAAAAATGGAGAAACCAGAACAATCTCACCACCATTGTATAAGCAAGATGAGTTGCATGCTCTCAAGAAGTTACCTCCTGGATCACATCTCTTCATATGTTACTATTACTTTTATATTTAGATAAATGTAAGCATTGAAGTCAAACATGCAGACCCCTAGGGCATTCATAAAAAATGTACCAATGAAACATAAAATTAAGCTTATCTTCATAGGATCTGTAATAAAACACAAGTCTCCTCACCAAGATACAAATCTGACCTCACCCCAAATTCCAATTGATATCAGTAAGTATTTACATGCTTAATTAGAGATGCCTGTGGGTTAGAATTTAGAAAATCTCAGTAATATTTCTGGCTTTGCTTCTAACAACTGCTCAGACCTTCAGCAAGTCACACAACTGCCCTGGACTTTAGTTTCTGCCCAAACATGAAACCAAGTCAGGAGTGATAGGAGACCTGTAGGAAACTCCCATGTGGATTCTGATGGTGAATCAATGCCATTCCTGCAGCTCAGGCCAGAGCTCCTTTCCCAGGGCAGGAGGGAGGTAACCATCAGTTATTCACAGTTTCTATGCAGCAAGCCCTTTACTAAGCACTTTGCACACACAACTCCACTTAATTCTCACCATAACAAAGCAAAGGGATTTTACTGGCTCCAGGTGAAGGAAAATAAATGGCTGACAGATGTTAATTATGCTCATGGACAGACTTCTTGTAAACAGCATGAGAACCTAAACCCAGACCTGACTATGAGACCCAGGAGCTTCTGGTCTTTCTAAGTCATGCTGTGACTTGCCTCCATTACCAAAATTAATGACTCAAGGCTCCTGACATTGTGATACCCAGTATTTCTACCTGGGTCTTGAGTTTTGTTCTTGGTCTTCTGGCCTGAACTCCAGTTCTGCTGATTCCAATCCCTGGCCTATGGTCCACCTGGCTGTCTTCGGCCCCTCTCCTTCTGCTAAGTGTTTTGTATTTCATCTCTGACATAGAGGACTTTCTGACACTCCCATCTGTGCAGCCAAACCACTGGTCCCAGCCTTTTGGAACAAGCTCACTACCATCCCCACCCCCACCCCATTCTGGGCCATTTCTGATCTGTCACTGCTCTTGCTCCAGCACGTCAAGGTTACTTTTTCTGCCCATGGGAGCAGAACTCCCAAACGTTGGAAGGGTGCCAAGGCCTATTTGGGGGAAGTAATTAATCACATTTTAAGAAGCACACACTGTTAAAGCACATTGCATACGAAAATTCAACCCAGAGAATTTCAAGCAGAGTATCACCAAAGTTTTCCTTGAGATCCAAGGATTAAACCATGACTTACTTAACCAGACGAGAGTTAAGGAGGTGTATTTATAAAGGTAATGATACTCAGGGTGTCTGGGTGGCTCAGTCGGTTAGGTGTCTGACTCGGGCTCAGGTCATGATCTCCTGGTCCATGAGTTCCAGCCCCACGCCAGACTCTGTGTGATAGGTCACAGCCTGGAGCCTGCTTCAGATTCTACGTCTCCCTTTCTCTCTGCCCCTCCCCCATTCACACTCTGTCTCTCTTTCTCTCAAAAATGAATAAACATTAAAATAAAAAATAAATAAAGGTGGGGCGCCTGGTGGCTCAGTTGGTTGAGCATCCGACTTTGGCTCAGGTCATGATCTCACAGTTTGTGGGTTCAAGCCCGCATCAGGCTCTGTGTTGACCGCTTGCTCAGAGTCTGGAGCCTGCTTCAGATTGTGTCTCCTTCTCTCTCTTCCCCTGCCCTGCTCATGCTTTGTCTCACTCTGTTTCTCAAAAATAAATGTAAAAAAAATTTTTTTTAAATAAATAAAGGTAATGATCCTCTAGGCTGCATGCCATTTGAAAGGGATGTGGGGCTAGTTCAAAAACCTCATGTTGCTTGGACTATTTAATTACATATATGAAACTGCAACAAACAAATTAATAGTATTAATTTAGTAATAAAATAAATAATAGTATTAACAATATTAATACAAATAATAAAGAAAGAAGGAAAGAGGGGTTAGAATGGTTAGATCAGTTGCTTCAGTGCTTTGACCAAAATCTACTCTTGTGGGATCTAAATCCCTCCCTCATCACCCAGTAGCAGGTGGATGCCTGGGTCTGTGGGGGCAACAGGGGCAGAGAGACCTCTCTCTCACCATGACTACCTTGCTACGCTCTGCTCAGAACCCTGTGGGCCCTCATCCTTGGCTTTTTAAGTTTTCCAGAGAAGTCTTCCCAGCATCTCGAATCCAGCCAGCCAGGCTGGGGTGATGCGCAGAGAGCAGCCTCCCCTATGGAGACAGGTTTTCAGCTATGGTCCCAATTGATAGTGCAGAGGTAGCCAGGGAAATCACAATTAGGAGAGAAAGAGCCAAAAGTCTGCATTTCCAAACCGGCATGAAGAATATATGCACATATCTGCATTTGTGCAAATGTGTGAGTCTGTGTTCATGGAGAGAGATGAATAGAAGGTGAATGAGGGAGAGGAAGAGTTGGGCAAAAAGATGGAGAGAGAGACAGGCACTCAAAGAAAGAAAAGACAGAGGGGAAGAAATACATGGAGAAAACGAAGGAGGTGGGGAGAGAAGGAGGGGAAGAAGAAAGAGGAAAATCTACATTCGACCTCAGCTTATGTTACACTTGAGGCCAAGAATCGGGCAAAGTGAGTGGGAGCCACTCTCAGCTGGATTGATTGAGACACTGTCATTTCAAAGCCTGGAAAACACGATCTGAAGCATGCACAGAACCCACATTGACTAGTGCCCAGGCAGAGGCTGAAGACAAGGACCTGTCCCCCTGGCATCCCTATGCTGACCCCAAGCATGTTACACCAAGGATGAGAAGCCCACTCATCTACAACCCTTTAGCACTGCTCCTTCCTGGGAAATGTTGGGGTGGGGGGGTGGTGGCAGAAGAGCAGGAGTAATGTCTGAAGGATGCTTGGAACATCCTTCCTTTCCCTGGATGGAAAGTCACAGCCACATGTGCAGGCAGGTGCCACTCAAAGAGACTCTGCACCCCTAACCTCTTACCAAGCCCCCATGCACACAGCCCCTTTCGGTCTCTTCAACACACACAACCAACACTATGCTAAAACACACTGACGTGCCAGAGCCAGGGACTGGTGTGAAGGGCATCCATTGCCTCAACCTCTCCTTCCTTCTGTGCCCTCTGCCTGGAACGGCATTGCCTGCACAGTAAGCTTGTCTATAGGGGAAAGATAACCCACTTCAGATGACTACATGGTGTGGAAACCTGGGGCACAAATTTTTAAAAATCAGTCCTTGACCCCAAATTTTTAAATTCCTGGCCAGGATGAGGTGTAGGGGTTAAGTCTATAAATAATTATGATGCAATGAGATAAGTATTATAGTAAATATATATATATATATTTATATATCAGATTATATATATAAAGTATATCAGATTATATATAAAGTATATTTACTAATAATTAATACATTTGTGTGTGTATCTTACGTGTATATATCATATAGACAATGTAAAAATACCACATATACATATATATTATGATATAATTATATATTTATATAATATACATATATATTATGTATATCACATATACATGTATATACATAATGTGAATGTATATATTATATATGCATATATTATTTATATACATATACATAATACAAATATCTCATATATATAAAGTACATATAGGGAATGAGCTACTGTGAGCTAGATCCAGAGGGTGGAGGAAAAGACACTGTAGACCGAGTTGACTTCATGCATGAAGTCATATAGACAACTCACTCCAACTTCATGTCCTGTTCCACCACTTCCTTGAAACTGACCTTGCTAAGGTCCACAGTGACACCATTGCTCTTCTTCTAGTGGACCTCTCTTAGGCCTCATTGCCCTTTACTACCAGCTGCATCTGGCACAATTCACGGTCCTCAAAACAGGTTCTTCTGAAGGTTTGTAGACACCCATGCCCCTCAATTTCCTCCTACCTCCCCAGCTGCTTCCCCGCCCCCTGCCCTCCTTGCCATCCCCTCCTTCCTAACCACTGATGCACACTGCCATTCCTCAGGCTGTCTCCTCTGCTCTCAGAGTCAGTGCTAAAATTATGTGATCCAATCCGTAGGCTCTAAATCCCACCTGAATGCTGATGACTCTCAAGGCCATGTCTCCAGCCTTGACCTCTGCTCTAAATTTTGGACCAACAGACCCAAAAGCCTTTACATACAGAGGGACGATGCGTGTTTTCCTTCCATGATCAATCTGGTACTCAGCTCAAGTCTGTGAACACTACTGTGTGTACACCCCCTAAGTGCAAGCTGCTGACACGGGCATGGTGGGGAATGGAGAGACCTCTTCCTGCAAGAACCTTACAGCTGGTGGGAAGAGGAGAGTTCCATCAGGCAAGGTCACTAATCATTTACACTAAGGCAAACAGAGATGTGTTGTGAGGGCAGAGAGGTAGAGACAAAGGAACATAAATCAATTCAGGTTGAAGATCACAGGGCATATTCTGGCAGTTGGCACCTACCCTGAAAGAATGGAAGTAGTAGGGTGCCTGGGTGGCTCAGTCAGTTAAACGTCTGACTTCAGCTCAGGTCATGATCGCATGGTTCGGGAGTTCGAGCCCTACATTGGGCTCTGTGCTGACAGCTCAGAGCCTGGAGCCCGCTTCAGTTTCTTGTCTCCCTCTCTCTCTGCCCCTCACTCACTCACCTCACTCACACACTGCCTGCCTCTCTCTCTCTCTCTCTCTCTCTCTCTCAAAAATAAATAAGCATTAAAAAATTTTAAAAAAAGAATGGAAATAGTGGAAAATTGAGGAGACATCTGAGAAATGGAATGTACCAGATTCAAGAGGTCTACTGGGGAGCTACGGAGGGAATCTCCACCCAAGGCCACAGGGAACATCACTCAGAGTATCCAATACCAGCTTAATGGGAAAAAAAATTATTCTAATTATCACTTTAGCTGTATCCCATACATTTTGATATCTAGCACTTTGTTCTTTAATTCAAGACATCTTCAAATTCCAAGGTGATCTTCTTAAAGATTTAAGTTTCTTAATGTTTTTATGATTGATAAGGAATTAAATTGCCTTCTCATAAAACCTGGTCTCTTCATTATGGGTTCTTTGAAACTTCCTGAGAATTCTATTTTTGTGACCTAGAATGTGATTAGATTTGTAAACCTACTTGTTGGGGGTGGAATTAAATGTATAACAATGAGACATGTTTGTTGTAATTACCCACTGCATAGACTGGTCCATGTCTCTTTGTAATGCTGTCTGGTTTTGCTCAGTTGATAGGATTACAATACATAATGGTTATATTTTTATGTAGTAGCCCCCTTTATCCCTATTAATAATTTTTTCCCTAAATTCTCTTTCATCTGATACTGATATCACTCTGCAAGCTTGTTTTTGGCTTATATTTTCAAACTCCCTCTGAGGGCCATCTTAAGTAGGCTTCTTATTAGCAAGATGGAAATAAATTTAATTTTTATCAATCTGATAATTGCACTCAAAAAGAGCTAACCTTAATCCAATTATATTTATTCAGGCTATTGTACTCTTACATATATACACTCATTTCAACCAACTTATTTTGGGTTTGCATCCATATTTTTTTTTCTCTGCTTTTTTTCCTCTACTTTCCAGGCTAGGCTTAGATTGATGTAGTTTAATTATTCTGATCTCTCTTCTTTCTCTAGTAGTTTCAAAATTATGGATTTTTATGCTTGTGTTTTTGGTGATTATCTTTATACTATATTATACTATAAATCTTCTGGGCAAAATTTAAAGTTATTCACAATGTATTCCCTCCCCCCAAACATGACAGGAACTTTAACATATTTTAAGTACCCATTAAATACTGTCTTCCATGTCATTATTGCTGTCTAGAGTTTACTTTATCATACTGAACAATAAATTACTTTTTGTAGCCAATCATTCCTATAGATTTCTTGTAAAATGTATCAATGTCTATGATCACCATCGTTTCTCATGTACCACACCTATCTCTTGTTTAGTATTCTCATGAAAGTACATTTATTAATTGCCCTCTTATTGAGGTTCCTGTGCTAAATTCTCTTCATCTTTTATGATTTGAGATATTTGTATTTACTTCATTGTTTTTTAAACCATTGCATCTTGTTGTCAATCAGTTTCTTCCATTCTACTTGCTATCTTTTTTAAAGTCACCTGTTCCTCTCCTCCCTTGCATAGTTTTTAAAAATGCCTTCCTATCTTACTGTTCTCCTGTTTAAACACAATGTGTCTAGGTGTGGGTTTATCTTTATTTCTCCCGTTTGGTATGGAGAATGTACTTTTGAAAGACTCAAGTCCTTCCATTCTGCATTATTCTCAGCTATTATTTGCTCAAATATCATTTCCCCACCATTCTCTCATTTTCTTCTTGAGGTCCTATTAGATGTATATTGGGGCCCCTCAATGTATCCTCCCTGTCTATTCTTTCTGAGACATACTTTATCTCCTCTCCTTGTGCTGAGTAAATTTCTTCCAATTCATTAATTCTCTCTTCATCTAAGCTATTATTTCCTCAAATATTATTTCCCCACCATTCTCTCATTTTCTTTTTGAAGACCTATTAGATGTATATTGGCACCCTTCAATGTATCCTCCCTGTCTCTGTTCTTTCTGAGACATACTTTATCTCTTCTCTTTGTGCTGCTAAGTTTCTTCTAATTCATTAATTCTCTCTTCATCTGTATCTAGAATTGAATTGATACCACTTGCTTTTTTCTATGAACTATATATATATATTTTTTCATTTACAAGATTTCTAACTAGTTATTTCTCACCCCTGCCTGTTCTTGTTTCATTTCTGCCATTTTTATTTCATTTATTCTTGTCCTCCTTACTTGGCCTTATTCTTCTGTTTATCACTTTGAGCAATGTAAATGTAATACCTTCAAAATCAATATGAAACTTCCATATATTTGAGATCACCTGGAGTGAATATGTAGTTTTATTATTGCCTTTATTGGCTATCTTTCTTATCACATATTTGGGGATTTTGACTCGTAGGTTCATTTTGAGAGTGTTTTGCTGCTGTTTATGTTTTTTTTTTTTTCTCTCTTTCTCCCTCCCTCTGTGCTCACAAGATACCTATATAGTGGTTCTGTGTCCCCCTCCACTCCACTCCAAATCCTCACCCCAGAAGCTTTGGGGATTCTCACCCAATATGGTATTAGGACTGTCATATCTTGGTACTATTTTTGCTTGCACGTTGATCCTGGCTCCCTAGACCAATAGAATCTGAAAAGCCAAATCCCAAAACACTGGGTCAGAAACTCTCTTCTTTTCAGTGTACTTTCCTTTGTGGGAAATGGGCATAGCCCAGCTTCAGCCTCTGACATCAAGCATGAGCCTGGCTCTAGGTACTCAATTCAAGTTCAGCAGAAATAGTCTGGGTGTAAAATGTTGACTGTTACTGTCCTCTTCCCTTCTCAAAGCCCAGAAGGCAGCAGACTTGAGGCCTGCTCAGTGTTTTTAATTTCTGATCTATTTGTGGTCCACACTTATTTTTGAGCCTCTGTTGTTTTGTTTTTCCATTTTTTATATTTTAATCAATCAATGACACATATTTACAGCATGAGAACAGTGTCCTAAATGCCTTTTTCTTAGGTTCTGCTTGTGAGTATGGAAGGAAGGAGCTTGACATCACATCCTCCGGATGGCATGTCCTGGTTTTGCCTGCCCCTCCCCATCCATCTTCTTTTTTCTCTTAATAGAAACTTGATTTTCTTTGGTAAACTGTTGCTTCTCCACTTTCACTCCACATAGTTCAGGTCGGTATTACCTCCCCTCTGGATTGTAGGAATGGAAACTTGCATATTCTTTTTTTTAAGTTTCTTATTTTTTTATTTTGAGAGAGAGAGAGGAAACAGAGAGAGGGAGAGAGAGAGAGAATCTCAAGCAGGCTCCCCACTGTCAGCACAGAGCCTGATGTGGGGCTCAAACTCACAAACCGTGAGATCATGATCGGAGTCAAAATCAGACACTTAACCCACTGAGCCACCAGGTGCCCCAAAACTTGCATATTCTATATCATCACCCTACATCTCCAGAGTGAATGGATAAAAACTGGAGTCTAAATCAGTCCACCAAGAAGTGATTCTAGAACTTGTGCCTGACCTACTGAGAAAGATATATTCTTCTGACACTGGAATTGCTAATTATTAGCATGTAAGTCTGGAACTGAAGGAAGCTATGTAGAGACGCCCTGCCTAAAATGAATCCCATAAAGAGAGGCACATGGCTGAGGGACTAAGACAAAAGACCAAGTCATGATGACATTGTTCAGTCCTTGGACAAAAGCATGCCTAAAGATTCCTGCTCCCTGAACTTATGAATTACATGAACCCATACATTTTCTATTTTGCCACAGTCAGTTTGAATTGAGTTTTGTCAGTTGGTTCCAATAACATTCTTAACTAATGCTCAGATTTTCATAGAATGAGGTGAAATTTAGAAGGCACATATTCATGCATATACACATACACATTATATAAATATAATTTCAAGGCACTCATAGATAAATGAACCCATCCATGGGCCACATTGGTCTGTAATTTCTAACACAAGGGCTCTTAGATCTATGAGAATATGACATAGTAATCAGAAATGAGAAGCCCTTAGACTTAAGAACACATTTTCTCTTAATAGATCCTACTCAAGATGATAAAGCCTAAACACATGATTTGTCTGGGTCAGAAAACTTAGAAAATGCTACCAGGGGCATAGCATCAGCTATAGGCTATAAACCTCAGACCTGTAAGTTTGTCACACAAAAATCACTATGCCAAGTACCCACTCAAGGTGCTGTTTCAGGACCAGGCTTCATACCATTCATTTTGCCCAAATTAGGAAATAAAAAAACAACTTATTAATAGTTTCCCTCCCAAAGACTTCTGAGCTTCCTACTAATTTAGTCTCTGATGACTGCATAAGGCCTTCATCTCTTTGTCCTCATGGAATATTTAATCATATGTATGTTTTACATCATAAAAGAGGCTCTCAAAAGGACATAAGGAATACTCTAATATGCCACAGAACTAGGGAAGTCAGAATACTAGCACGTTCTACAGAGCAGAGCTGGGAAATGGTGTTTAATCTGACTCCAGCCCCCTCCACCCTCAGAAGATAAAGACAAATTTCTAAGCATAGTCCACATAGCCTGGGGGTCCCAAAGAATATGCAGTTAAGTCTGGGATCCCAACACCTTACTGTAAGCTAGAAAAGAAGCAAACTCTTAGCCCAGCCTCACCTCATTTCACAGATGAACAAGACAGTCAAGTAGCTGTTTTCTCCAAGACCACATATCTTCTTTCTGACAGGGTTGAGATTGCACCTCTCAGGAAAAGTTATTCTAGCATTTGGGGATCTGAACATTTTCTGAATGCTTCTAGCATAACTAGTTTGGACAATGTGAAGAAATATGGTTTGCAACATTCTTTGTGGTAGTCCAGAGACTCAACAAAGAAGAACTAGAAAGGTGTCTGTGAGCATGGGGTACCTGGGTGGCTCAGTCAGTTGAGCGTCTGACTTTGGCTCAGGTCATGATGTCACTCTTTGTGGGTTCGAGCCCCGTGTTGGGCTCTGTACTGAGAGCTCAGACCCTGGAGCCTGCTTCAGATTCTGTCTCCCTCTCTCACTGCCCCTCCCCCACTCACATTCTGTCTCTCTCTCTCAAAAAAAAAAAAAAATGAATAAGTATTAAAATATTATTAAAAAAAAAAAAAAAAAAAAGAGCATGGATCCTGGCAGCCTGCTGCATTTGAACCCTGGCTCCATTGCCTGCTGGTAACTTTAGTCCTGTTAATTAACCATTCTGTGCCTGTTTCCTTATCTGTAAAATGGCCATAAAAATGGGATGGACATCACAGGGTTGTTATAATCATTAAATGAGTTAATATTTAAAGAGCTCTTAGAATGCTATCTGACTCAGGCACATGAGTGCTTGCTAAATATGCACCGATGCGCCCCACTCTATCCTTAGCCAAGTTCTAATGTGTTAACTGAAAAGGCCAGTTCAGAGACATAATCTTGGACTTCTCAAGTCCTCCTTAATTTATGAAACAGGACCGGCTGGAGGAAGTGGGAGAAGCTGTGTCTCTGCCACGGCTAGATAAATTTCTGGAGGAGAACCAGAGATAAAACCTGAAAGGAACACATTAAATCAAGAACCTGAGCAACTTTATGGAAATATTTGCCGCCAGGCAGGGGGACACAAAGGGCTGAAGGAATATAAGGTGACTTTCTTCACAATGTGCATGGAATCTGCTCTGCTTTGATTTGAACTTCTCTGGGGGAAGAAAAAGGTGTTTTTTCTTTTTCTTTTTTTTTTTCTTTACATTATGAAAAGGCACTGCAATCAGAGGCTTCCATTATCACAGGGATAAAATATCAGTTTTTGTCAGGATAAAACGAAGCACAGATTGGCCCTGATAGGGAAAATTAAATTTCTGGCCTCCACTTGATTTGATATTTATCACTCCTTTACTCCAGAATATACTGTCACAAAACATTAAAAAAAAAAAAAAAAAAAAAAAAAACTTATCCATCGCACACCAAACAAACGTAAAGTCTCTTAGAAAGCAGAACTGACAAATAACAGGTATGACTGAGAGAAAATCAAAGGGATGAGTGAGAAACAGGAATAAAGAAAAAAATCAGAAGTATGAATCGTCTCAGGCGGCTCAGCAAAGAGGAAAATGGGTGCAGGGAGAAGTCGCAAGCATGGGTTTCACATGTGAGAAGCAAAATTCCATCAGCCGCTCTCAGAAACAGAGCTGCCATGTGGTCAGTTACGATTCATTCTCGCAGACGTTTGCTGAGACAACCACATCCCTCCACCCCGGGTGACTGAGCCATGGGGCTGCTGCAGGCAGCCAAGCGCTGCTCACATCCACATCGCCACCTCTCCCCACCGCAACTTGGGGAATCAGAAGGACTGAGAGGACTGCAAGTTCATTCTTTAAAATGAGCTCTTCTGTTAAAATGCTCAAACCCTTATATGTCAACTTGAACAGTTTTCATGACTCTCTAGCTTAGATGCCTGATATAGGAGACCAAAATTAGGTTAATTATAATTAATCCGTTTTTTAAAAAAGGTTTCCATCCATTTTGGACACGGGTGTGACCCTTGTTTCGGGTGTTACCATTTGCCTGTCGCAGAAATGGGACTTTTGTTTCCCATATTTGGAAGGGCAGTTCTGGAAGTATTGAAAAATACAGAGGCACCTGGGTGGCTCAGCTGGTTAAGTGTCCAACTTCAGCTCAGGTCATGATCTCACGGTTTGTGAGTTCCAGCCCTGCGTGGGGCTCTGTGCTGACAGCTCGGAGCCTGGAGCCTGCTTTGGATTCTGTGTCTCCCTCTCTCTGCCCCTCCCCCACTCGTACTCTGTCTCTCCCCTCTCTCTGTCTCAAAAATAAATATTTAAAAAATTATACATATATTAATAATATATACTATATATATTATTAATATATTAGTATGTAATACACACATAAATGTCATATATAACATGATATGTTATATATAATGTGTGTGTTATACATGTTGTATATATGTGTGATGTAACAGGATTGAGGGAAGATGGCGGCATAGGAGGACGCTGGGCTCACCACGTCCTGCTGATCACTTAGATTCCACCCACACCTGCTTAAATAACCCAGAAAACCGCCAGAATACTAGCAGAACGGATTCTCCGGAGCCAAGCATAGACGAGAGGTCCACAGAAGAGGGTAGGAAGGGCGGCGAGGCAGTGCACGCTCCACGGACTGGCAGGAGGGAGCCAGGGTGGAGGGGTGGCCCACTGGCCAAGCAGAGCCCCCGAGTCTGGCTGGCAAAAGCGGAGAGGCCAGATGGAGTGTGTTCTGACAGCAAGCAGGACTTGACATCTGGAAGGTTATAAGCTAACAGCTCTGCTCCGAGAATGGGAGGGCTGGAGGACAACGGGGGGAGAGTTGTTGAGCCACGGACGACGGAGTGCAGCTTGGTGGGGAACAAAGGCGCTCACCAGCGCCATCTCCCTCGCCCATCCCCCAGCCAAAATTCCAAAGGGAACCGGTTCCTGCCAGGGAACTCGCTTGCACCGCGCAAACACCCAAAGCTGTGCTTCTGTGGATCCATCCCCCCGGTGGGTCTGATTCCTTCCCGGTGCCACAGGGCCCCTCCTGAAGTGGATCACCAAAGGATAAGCAAGCTGACCCTGCCCCTCTCACCCCCATGCACCTTGCTGATCCACCCCAGCTAATATGCCAGATCCCCAGCACCACAAGCCTGGCAGTGTGCAAGTAGCCCAGACAGGCCACGCCACCCCACAGTGAATCCCGCCCCTAGGACAGGGGAAGAGAAGGCACACGCCAGTCTGACTGTGGCCCCAGTGGTGGGCTGGGGACAGACATCAGGTCTGACTGCGGCCCTGCCCACCAACGCGAGTTATTCAAGACAGCACAGGGGAAGTGCCCTGCAGTTCTTTCCAAAATGATGAAACAGAAGAATTCCCCTCAAAAGAATCTCCAGGAAATAACAACAGCTAATGAACTGATCAAAAAGGATTTAAACAATATAACAGAAAGTGAATTTAGAATAATAGTCATAAAATTAATCACTGGGCTTGAAAACAGTATAGAGGACAGCAGAGAATCTCTTGCTACAGAGATCAAGGGACTAAGGAACAGTCAGGAGGAGCTAAAAAAATGCTATAAACGAGCTGCAAAATAAAATGGAAACAACCATGGCTCGGATTGAAGAGGCAGAGGAGAGAATAGGTGAACTAGAAGATAAAATTATGGAAAAAGAGGAAGCTGAGAAAGAGAGAGATAAAAAAATCCAGGAGTATGAGGGGAAAATTAGAGAACTAAGTGATGCACTAAAGAGAAATAATCTACGCATAATTGGTATTCCAGAGGAGGAAGACAGAAGGAAAGGTGCTGAAGGTGTACTTGAAGAAATAACAGCTGAGAACTTCCCTGATCTGGGGAAGGAAAAAGGCATTGAAATCCAAGAGGCACAGAGAACTCCCTTCAGACGTAACTTGAATCAATCTTCTGCACGACATATCATAGTGAAACTGGCAAAAATACAAGGATAAAGAGAAAATTCTGAAAGCAGCTAGGGATAAACACGCTCTAACATATAAAGGGAGACCTATAAGACTCGTGACTGATCTCTCTACTGAAACTTGGCAGGCCAGAAAGGAATGGCAGGAAATCTTCAATGTGATGAACAGAAAAAATATGCAGCTGAGAATCCTTTATCCAGCAAGTCTGTCATTTAGAATAGAAGGAGAGATAAAGGTCTTCCCAAACAAACAAAAACTGAGGGAATTCGTCACCACTAAACCAGCCCTACAAGAGATCCTAAGGGGGATCCTGGGAGACAAAGTACCAGAGACATCACCACAAGCATAAAACATACAGACATCACAATGACTCTAAACCCACATCTTTCTATAATAACACTGACCGTAAATGGACTAAACGTGCCAACCAAAAGACATAGGGTACCAGAATGGATAAAAAAATAAGACCCATCTATTTGCTGTCTACAAGAGACTCATTTTAGACCTGAGGACACCTTCAGATTCAAAGTGAGGGGATGGAGAACTATTTATGCTACTGGAAGTTAAAAGAAAGCTGGAGTAGCCATACATATATCAGACAAACTAGACTTTACATTAAAGGCTGTAACAAGAGATGAAGAAGGGCATTATATAATAATTACAAGGTCTATATGTGTTATGTAACATATATGTTGCAAGTTATATGTTATATATATGATCATGATGATATATGTAAACACTTGATATGTATATTTATATTGTTATACATTTAAGTAAATCATATATACACATATATGTGTGTATATAAATGACATAAAAATGAGCCTACTTCAGGATGTCTAAACACTAGTGCTAGAGGTAATAATCATAAAAGCATAAAAGGGACACTGTACTGAATTAGGACAAGATTTGATCTTATATCTAGTTAATGCACCAAGTCAATTCGAATTAAATGAAGATCCTACTGTGTTGTAGGGAAGGTGCTCTGCCAAGTAACAAAATCAGAAAACTGGTGATTGACAAACAGTCCCTGACTTTACAGAGATGATAAATACGATAGTTGAGAAGCTAAGAGATACACATAACTTAAAAAAAAAATTGTAAAGAAGTTGTATAGAAAAGTACAAAGTAAATAATATGGGATTTCCAATAGGGGGCAGGAATCAGTGAAGAGTCCTGGGAGAAAACATATTTTCTAAGACAAAATCCATAGAAAAATACTCCAGCCAGAGAGAAGAGTCAATGGCAGATGCATTAAAATTTCATATTAAAGCTGCCAGTGGTACAAGCTGGCAATAAGCCAAGGAACATCAGAATGGTTGAAGGTTCTAGGCGCTGGGGTGGCTCAGTGGTAGGAGTGTCCAACTTCGGCTCAGGTCATGATCTTGCAGTTCGAGAGTTTGAGCTCCGCGTTGGACTCATGGCTGTCAGCATGCCAGTGCAGAGCTTGCTTCGGATCCTCTGTCCCCTTCTCTCTCTGCCCCACCCTCGCTTATGCTCTCTCTCAAAAAATAAATAAAACATTAAAAAAAAAAAAAAAAGAATGGCTGAAGGTTCTGGAATCACCTCACCTAGGCTCAAATGCTTGGTAACTCTGTGACCAATAGCAAGTTCCTTAAATTATAGTAATAGTACCTACTCCATAGAGTTATTAAAATCACTTGACACAATGCTTGGCCCAGAGTAAGCATCATTTATATTAGCTATTATAAATATAACTAACGTATATAGCTTATATATGTTATATAAGCTATGTTATATATAACATATATAGTTCATATATATTTTATATATATTAGTTGCAGTGGTTAATATACGTGAAGTTGGGTCCCATATTGTGAAGGACTTGGAATTACAGACTGTAGTGAATTTTGCCAGTGAGAGGAAGCCAATGCTGGTGTTTGAAGAGGAGCATAATCATTCTGGAGGATGTAGGTTATGACTGAGGAGGACACAGACTGAAGATCTGGAGATTACGGATGGAGGTAGGTTTGGGTGACAGATAACCAGCTCCACACTAAAGCGGAGGTTGTGGGAATACAGAAGGATACTCACCTGAAAGGAATCATAGGTGGGATAGGTAGGTCAGCACATGGATTATGGAAAAAGAAGGAGCAAGAATCAACTCTGCAAAATTTAGGAACTGAAGAGCTTGAATAATGGTGGTTTCACAGGAGCAATTAAAGAGTGGGCAGGAGGAGCTAATTAGGGGGCGGGGGAAGTGGTATAAATTTGGTTTCGCCATGGTGGCTCTGAGATACTTACGGGAATCAGGGAGAACACTCAGCAGGCATTTAGAAATATGAATCAGTAATTTGGAAGAGAGGTCAGGGCTTAAGTTAATGAATTTGAGAGCCATTTGCATATAGGTCTATGGCTGAACCTGAGTTAACATGTAACAAAGCTGAGGGGTAAAATACAGAGAGAGACACAGAACAGGTGAAGACTGTTCTCTGGGGAGTCTGCAATTAGGAAATGGGAAGGGGGAATAGAAAAGGTATCAGCATAATTCTGCCTTAGATGTCAAGGGCAGAGAGAGCTTCCAGAAGGTGAAAGAATATTCCACCTGTACCAAAGGGACATGACAAATATTAAGAGGACAAAGATTGAGAAGACAGTGCTGAATTTGGCAATTAGGACATCCCAAAGGAATTTATCATCTTGCTAATTTAAAAAAAAAACAAAGTTGAGAAAGAATATTGGAATAAACACTTACATACCTGCCACTGAGCAGAATGACTAGATACGAGGCACATAGCAAGAGTCTGAGGGGTGAGCCTGAGTTGGGAGGTAGATGCACCAAATGTAAACAAATTATTGTTTCATGAAAAGGTTCAGAATGGAAATGTGACAGGTGGCAAACTTATGGGAATATCATTTTATGTTAAAGAAGCCATGGGAAGCTAATGCAAAGAAAGTGTCACTGGAGAAGAAGACAGAAAACAGATGAAGAAAATTATATAAATCAATGAGCACATCAAAAAATAAATGGAAAAAGAGAGAATTGAGCCCAGGAAGGTAAGTTGGGCTCAGCTAACTAAAAGCTCCTTTTTCACCCTATGTAGGAACAAAATCTTAGATGGAGATGAGAAATCAAGAGAAAATTTGAAAAAAAAAAAAAACAGGAAAGGGAAGGGAAGGAAGTTCAGGTGGAATAGTTTTAATTTTCAGGGAAATGATGAATTTCAAGATCTGAATTCTCAAGCAAAAATTCACTCCACTCTCATGACATCCATATACAGCATCCCTGGGAAACAATCATTCAACCTTGACTTAATTACCTAAGGAGACAAAAACTCATTATTGCATAAATTAGCAAATTTAATTTCTGGACTGTTCAAATCAAAAGGAAGTTCTTTATCCTGGGTTGAAATCTGCTTTCCTGTAACTATTATACCTCAATCATGCATCTGTATGCTGAGACCACAGGGATTTAGGTAAATCCCTCTTTTACTGACTCCCTAACAAATAATTCAAGATAACAATCATGTCCCAGCTGAGTTGGCTGGTTCTAACTAAAATATTCCCTGAGTGCTTGCACATGCACCCTGATGTATAGCATTATCAACAAAAGCCAAACTATGGAATGAGTCTAAATGTCCATTGACTGACAAATGGATAAAGAAGATGTGGTATATATATGCAATGGAATATTACTCAGCAACCAAAAAAGAATGAAATCTTGCTATGTGCAACAATGTGGATGAAGCTACGGTGTATTATGCAGAACAAAATAAGTCAGTCAGATTAAGATAAATACCATATGATTTCACTCACATGTGGAATTTAAAAAACAAAACAGATGAACATAAGGGAAGGAAGAAAAAAATAGGAAGGGAGGCAAACCATAAGAGACAATTAACTACAGAGAACAAACTGAGGGTTGCTGGAGGGAGGTGGGTTGGGGGATGGGTTAGAAGGGTGATGGGCATCACAGAGTGTAGTTGTTGGGGTGCCTGGGTGACTCAGTCAGTGAGGCGTCCGACTCTTGATTTCAGCTCAGGTCATGATCTACAGTTAGTGGGAATGATCCCCGCATCTGGCTCTGCTCTGACAGCACAGAGCCTGCTTGAGATTCTCCTCTCTCCGCCCCTCCCTTGCTTGTGTGCATGCGTGCTCTCCCTCTTTCTCTCTCAAAGTAAATAAATGTAAACTTAAAAAAAAGAAGGGCACTTGTGGTGATGAGCACTGGTTATTATATGTAAGTGGTGAATCACTAAATTCTAACCCTGAAACCAATACTACACTATATGTTAACTAACTGGAATTTAAATAAAAACTTGAAACAAAGAAAAAAATTAAATAAAGATTAATATTGAGAAATAGAATATTCCCTGAGTCCTCAAATATTCTCTTACCTGTGCAAAATCCCTACACTGATGGTCTCAATGTTTATTTGCAGAAAATAGGAAACAAGGTTATCTTTAGGGAATATGAACGTAGAAGTAGGTTTTAGGACTCAAACAAATGGAGAGTATTTGGATCAGTTGCTGGGGGATATTAGACATTCATACTACCTGTCTGGGACTCAGATGCCTCAAATGTAAAGTGAGAATCTATATCACCTTTTTTCTCCATCATGCTCCACAGAAAATGTTGCAACACAAAATGCCAGAGATGTTGCCGAAAAGGAACATCCCCTCTATTGCCTTTGGGTAAACCCCTAACTCTTGCTCCAAACAAAAGCCTTGGTCATGGGAACTGTGTCCCTGCTTTCTTAAATGCTACCCTTGTAGGTCTCAGGATGAAAAGCCTCTGCACAACATCGAAAATATGAGACACAGCATAGGACCTGTGCAGAGCCCATCTGGTTTACCCTAAGTGATAACTTCGGTTCAGCTTCTAGGTCTCCCTAGATTCTAAATCAGAGGCAGCAAGCTGGCTTACTATTGTCCTTCATCTTTAGAAAAACAAGGGCTACACCAATATTTGGACATTAACCGATCTTCCAGAAAGGTATTTGACTCCCTGAACTACTTTTTTCTTCCCCACTTCTCTATTATCTGACTAAGAGGAATACGCCTTTTCTATTTTCCTAGATATAAATCTACATGTTTTTTTACCCAAGCTTTTTTCCACCCAAGCCTCTCTCTGGGTTAACTCCAAAAAAATTCTATTTTAACCTCTTTGGTTTTATTCCCAATTAGTCTCTGTATTTCTCACTTCCATTCTCTTTTTCCCCTTCCCAGCCTCACCAAACAACCTCTCCCTCTGCTGTTGTGCTTCCTGTCAATCTAGCTCTCGCTTATCATACATTAGCATTTTTCAGTATCCATCCTCAGATTTAGAACACAGAAGACAGCTCCGTTGACGGCATTAGAAGCCACCTAGGGGGGCTGTCCATTCATGCTGGTGCTGAAGAGATGGGTAAACAGAGAGGTGGCTCCCACAAGCATTTCATTAAGTTCTTATGATCAGCATGTTTGAGAAGAAAGAAGCAGGAGCTGTTTCTCTGCACAAAGTCATGGGTGAGCTTTCAAAACACAAGGAATTACAAATAAGGGAAACCTGCAAGAGATGTCCCCGTGAGAAAAGAACAGGCTCAGTGGTGATAGAAACCAAATCCTCATAACCTCCTTCACCTGCTACACCCCAATCCACAGGAACTTAAGATCTGTGTTTCCAAAGGGCTAATTTCCCATTCTATTTTTAACACATTAGAAAACTACTTTGGGAAGGAGAGTTCTATACCTGCATACACATATATCACACACACACACATAAGTACACACATATATGCATATTGGCTGGTAGGTTTATCAAATTTTGCAAAGGCATAGATGGGTGAAAGCTAAAACTGGGTTTGATTTTCTGAAAATTGTTGAGTCATCAGCTCTCAAAAGCAGACAGTATGAAAATCTGACACATGGAGAGTCTCTCCTTAATGAATCACTGAAGACCTTTAAAAGGGTCAAAGTGTATCATGCTACCAGTCCAACCTTGGTAGTGAGTGCCAGAAGCACCAGACTGTAAGGCTGTATAACGTCTATGTTCTCTCTTTATTCTAGCTTGTTACAGAGTGTATGGCACTTTGCCTGAGCTACTGTGTGTGCACACACATTTTTTTAAATGATGCATTTGTCTATATAAACATAGGTATGAGAATGTATTATTTCTCTATTGCTGCCATAAAAAGTTACCACAAACCTAGAGGCCTAAAGCAAAAGCAGTATCTCTCACACAGTTCTGTGGGCTAGAAACCCAGCAATGTATGACCAGATACCAGGCAGAAATCAAGGTGTCCCCTGTCCAGAGCTCTTATTTGGAGGCTCGTGGGAGGCTCTACTTCCAAGCTGATCTCAGGTTGCTGGTGGAATTCTGCCCCTTGCTGTTTGAGGACTAAGGGCCACATCTCCATGCTGGTGGTCACTCTGGAGACCCTCTCAGCTTCTTTCCTTTATCTGTAGAGTCAGCAACAATACGCCAAGTTTCTTTTCATGCTTCCAGCCTTGTTGGCCTCCCATTCTACCACATCACTCTGCCTCTTTTCCACCGCATCTGATTGCAACCACAGAAAGTTCTCTGTTTTTAAGGGCTTGTGTGAATAGATTGGGCCCACTTTACCAATCCAGGATGACCTCCCTACATTAAGGTCCATAACTTTAATTATATCTGCAGGGATCCTTTGACATGTAAAGTAACCTATTCACAGGATCAAGGGATGAAGGCAAGGACATCTTTGAGGGCCTGTTATCTGGCCTACGACAGTGACTATATCATCTAAATTCCTTTTCATATTAAACTTCAGCTGGCATTTCAGGAATATTAGCTGATTATCCAGAATTATGCCCATCACTTTAAGAGGTCTCTTATCTTTGTTATCTTTCACGTCTATAAACCCACTTAACCTTTTTAGCCTGGGTTATCCCACGGATGACTGCCCCTCAGCTCCATTCAATTCCTGAATCATTTCAGACATGGCAAAGACTAAAAAGGCCTGGGCTGTAATCTTGTCAACATGAGTGCGCTGTGACCACTGGTCCATCTCATGCAGACGTTAAAAACCTGTCTTTGTATTTCACCTACTATCAAGGATCCAATCATGAACTATATAATGCCTCAGCATCACCATCTTGTCACTTGGATGACTGTATTCGATGCCAAGTAGTATCTGCCTCTAGAGGGAAGTTAAGTGCAGATCACCTGTTTCATTAATGTCCTCCACAGAGCCACACTCTCTGGAACTAAACTATGACTCTGTCATATAGTCAGCACATTCTGTCTTGACCCATGTATGGAAGAAAACTAGGGTTTCAATCAACCCCAGGGTACATCAATTGTCTAGGGTACATCAATTTTGTTATAACAGTTACCACTACCGTAAGTGTCTCCTTGCCCAACACAACTCCATGGCCTGGTTCTCATATGACCGTCATCTGTCAGGTGTTTGGTAGGGCATCTGTTCCTTTTTTCCTAATTTTATTTCCACAGTGCCCTAAAAATCTGGACTCGGTTATTGGATATTTCCGCTGTCAAAGCTTTCCTCTGTGACTATGTATGCATTTCTCCCTCCCACTCAAAATTGAATTCCAGGGGCTTCCATCCAAAGGATATGCCCTGTGGTTTCCAAAATAAACCTCTCTTATACCTGCATTTCTCTGCCATGTTGGTTATTTCCCTTATCCTTTAAATTATTTTATCCTAAAATCACATGCACTGCAAAATTTCTGGCAAAGCTTTCTAAATGTGAAGAAATAAGAATGACATTTATTTTGTTCTCTGAACAAGACAGGGTCCTCTGCTTTGTAATCACAATGGGTTTCATTAATGCTCTCCCCAGTCCACTATTCTTTCATTAGTAAATGAAGCTTGACCTGGAGCTGGCCTCAGTGGCAGTCCATTAGATACTTCCTCACAGTTAAGAACATCACTTTGTACTGATGGCCTTTGTTTAGAGGCATGCAACCAGATTGAAGCCGCAAGACTGTCCTGATCCTGGCCAATTTAATTTCATAAATAGAGTTTTTTGAAACTCTGTCTCAACTCCTTTCCTGGCAACAGCCTGAATATTTTCAAATAGCCCACTGCCAAATCATCTGACTCCCCCCGCTCAGCTCTTCTACAAGGCCTGGTGGCAGAGCTACAATGCATAACATACTGTTACTTCAGCATAATTGAAAATCTCATCTGACCCTTTGTGGGCAACTCTTTGTTCATGTCCCTGAATTGCTTTCAAGTGACATACCCTGTAACAGATGCTACATAAAAAGAATGACATATTCCCTAAGAGAAGATTGTTAACCTCTCTTTTTTTTTACAATTAAAACAAAGACTTTGCATATTTTCTGCCATTTTTATAGAACACAACCCAATGCATGATCTCCTAGGACTGCTAAGCCATTTTCTTTCTAACTTAAGAGACTTGTCTTATCCTGAGGTCTAGAAAATAGAGTGTTAGGTAAGAATTAAAGTGCTTTGCATAAGAAAACATATGAAACAATGAGAATATTACTCTGTGAAAATGTCCGCATCCTGTTGGGTCGTGTCTTGATGGAAAAAAACAAAAAATATGGATCCATGGACAAGTTTTCAGCAGAAGATTTCAAAGGAAAACTAAACAAATGCATTTAAATGATGTTCAAGTCAACAATTTTCATATATGAGAATAGAATTAAAGCAAGAGATAATCATTCTTAGATTTGTTTAGCTGACTTAAGTATATTCTGTATACTTACGCCAGATCTGCTTCCCAGGAAATTTACGCTGGAAGCCCATGTGTAGAGGAAGCATGATCTTCCTCGACCACTGATTGAGTACCAGTGGTACCACTGGTAGCGTTGAAGGTTGAAACATCATTCCTGACATACAGGATGCTCTGAACCTTGCCTTTGGAAGGCCCCAACCTTTATCACTCAGTTCATGTGACATCTGTAAATCTGATCACGTGTGAATATTGAGGTTTACACTGGCATACTATCTTTTTAAGGTTTGATTTCTTTATTTTGAGAGGGGGGCAGGGTCAGAGAGAGAGGGATAGAGAGAATCTGAAGCAGGCTCCATGCTGTCAGTGCAGAGCCTGATGAGGGGGGTTTGATCCCACAAACTGTAAGATCATGATGTGAGCCAAAATCAAGAGCCAGACACTTAACCGACTGAGCCACTCAGGCACCCTACACTCGCATACTTTTTGAAGAGCTGGTGAGGGATGGGCTCATCTTAACAGTGATCATCACTGAAGACTTTTAAAAGTGATTTCCTTTTGCAAAGTTTCTACAAAAGCAAATATTTTATCACTGGAAGAAAAGTCGTCAACTTGCTGTTATTTTGTTAACAAATGTGTGTAGCCATCGATGTCTTACTCTAAAAGTTTTACATTAGTGGATTTTTATAAGTTTATATCCAAACGAGTCAATATAAAACATATTTCTACATGTATTTCCACTAGGGACAAATAGCTTTGGGATTCTTCTCCATCCTTTGTTCTATCTCCTGCTTTCTCACCAAGCTGAGACCACTTATTTATGTACGAGTGGTGACATTGGAAATATTTTTCCACTTTCTTTCTTTCTGGTTCATCTAGTTTTGATGAAATACACATGAAGGGTGTTTTTGGAGTCTTTAATTCATATTAGAAGTAAATTCCATGGTATCAAACACATGGCTTATAGCTCTTTGCAGTCATTCTGGCTTCTTCCTATGGGAGGCACTGACCACCTCCTGGACAACAAGGTAGCTGCGGAAAGCCGACCAGTCACTTGCTCTGACAAGCACTCCCTCTCACACCATCCCTGAGCAGCAATGCTGACCAGCAACAGTCTAGGGTTTCTGATTCTTCCAGTCATTTCTGGACAGGGATGAAGCCCCACAATGAAGGTGTGGGTTTTAGCATCTCAAGCCACTAGAGCAACCAAGATATGGAGGAAGATTTAGTACCCTGTGAAGTAAACTCTCACTGACTGGAAACATGAGACAGAAGGAAGCTGGTGGGATAAAGTATCTCCCATTCCTACTTTTCAGGGGCTATTTGGACATAAAATTTCTTTTTGTAGTTTGTGGACAACCCACATGATCAGACTTGTTCTATCTATTCATGGAAGTTTGTGAGTCAACATGGTTGTTATAAACTAAATTGCCCCCCCCCCCCACCATCCATATGTTGAAGCTCTAAGCATCAATGTGACTGTATTTGGAGATAGGGCCTTTGTGGGGCAGGTAATGAAGGCTAAATGAGGTTGCTAGGGTAGGGTTCTAATCTAATAGGACTGGTGTCCTTGCAAGAAGAGGAAGAGATAGCGTGAGCACAGAGGAAAGGCCATGTGTGGACACAGAGATAGGATGGCCATCTTAAAAGCCAGGAAGAGAGCCCACCAGAAAGTGAATTTGTGGGCATCTTCATCAGGGGCTTCTAGCCTCCTGAATATTGAGAAAATAAGTATCTGTTTTTAAACCACTCAATCATTGGTATTTTATGACAGCAGTGCAAGTTGACTAGTACAATACACAAAAATTATTCACTTGGATATCACTTAAATGTGCTTATTTTTTTCTATGAAATGCTCTGCTGAAAACTTGCCCACAGAGCCACATATTTTTTCCATCAAGACATGGACATTTTTGCAGAAAAATTGTTAGGGTATAAATTCTTAATATGAGCATAACTAGAAGGTTTAGAATCTTCTTCTGGATTGCCACTTAATACTCCATATCTTTTCCCCAGACCTTACCCTTGTCATACTTTTACTCTGTCATGCTTTTCCTCATTTTTCCATGACCAACACAGCAGAGTTCCCTATGGAACTCCTGAGATCACACCCCATCATCTTCTCTCTATTCCACAGCCATAGAAAATACTCTTCACCCTTGCCTAACATACTGCTGGTGCGTGCTGGAGGCCAAGCGGTGATCAGCACAAACTTACTTCTACTATTAGAAAAAAAAGAGCCCTAAGACCCAGGAATTCCACTACTAGGTATTTATCCAAAGGATACAAAAATGCTGACTCAAAGGGGAACATGTACCCGGATGTTAGTAGCAGCACTATCAATAACAGCCAAACTATGAAAAGAGTCCATATGTCCGTCGACTGGTGGATGGATAAAGATGTGGCATGTACACATACACACACATACACACACACACACACACACACACACACATGCACGCACACACACACACACACACACATACATAAACACACACAATGGAATACTACTTTGTGATCAAAAAGAATGAAATCTTGCCGTATGCAACAAAGTGAATGGAACTAGAGTGTACCATGCCAAGCAAAATCAGTCAGCGAGAAAGACAAACAAATATCATATGATATCACTCATATGTGGAATTTAAGAAACAAAACAGATGGACTTAGGGGAAGGGAAGAAAAAAATAAGATAAAAACAGACATAGGCAAATCATAAGAGACTCTTAAATACAGAGAACAAGCTGAGGGTTGCTGGAGGGATGTTGACGGGGGGGAAGGGTTAAATGGGCAATAGGCACTAGGGAAGGCACTTGTTGGGATGAGTACTGGGTGTTACATGTAAATGAATGAATCACTAAATTCTACTCCTAAAACCGTTATTACACTGTATGTTAGTTAACTAACTTGGATTTAAATAAAAATAAAAAATAAGAAGATAAATAAAGTACTTACTCTGGGGGAAAAAAATGAGACGCTTAACTGACTGAGCCACCAGGCGCCCTACAAGGAGATTTTTAAACATGTCTTTCCATCTATTACATTTCAAGTGATGGTTATTTTAAAACATCTCATTTGGTATTTATGAAAACAAAGGCATGTTTCCCATGCGAAAGAGAAAAAAAGAAAAAAACAGCCCAGATGCATGGCCTAGCAAGAAAAGACCAGGAATGTTGTCTTTGCACAGAGACAACACCTTATAAGCACAGGCTCAGGTTATAACTTCCATATGGTATCTTCTCTTTCAGCACTATGTGGGCCCATCGCCTTCCTTTGATTCATCAAACAACCACTCAGGACCTTTCAGATAAGCTTAGCAGGCAGCATGCATGGTTGAAATATCATGGGTTTAAAATTCATACCTGAGCCTGTCACTGCTTTGTGATCTTTAGTTCCCCCAACCCAAAATGACTATAGCAACTGCTACCTCATTGGGACGTCCTGACAATAAAATGAGCAAATGGAAAAAAGCCTGGCACAAAGCAGGTACCCAACATCATGTATTACTTCCTCTTCCGTGTTTCCTTCTTCCCAGATAAAATTCGCAGGCTCAACATGCATGTATTTAGCTGTGCCTCTTTCCTGAAACAGGAAAAGATGTTTGTCCCAGCTTCCACGAATAAAAAATAAAATATTTACTTAGTACCTTTGTCACTCTCTTTATGTTGTAGCCTGCTTGACTCTTGACAACTCTATCTACTAGAGAATATCACTATTCTCATTTTATAGATGAGAAATTAAAGCTAAGGAAAAACACTGAGATGCCCAAAGAGTTGGAAATTCAGTCCTGCTCCTACATTCCACTCCAGAGCTCTTTCCACTGGACCACACTTTCTCTACATCTCATCCATATCACCCTTCCCTGCTGGGCTGACAGATTCCACCTGGATTGTCAGACTTAAGGAACATCGGTTACAACCTGGGAAAGTACAACCTCAATCCTCAGAATATGTTCTATTGACATAAGTGGGGACAAGTGCCACTGTAGGTGGATCATGTGTGATACTCTTTGTTCACTTGTCCAAGAAGCATTTATTAAGCTCCTACTAAATGCATATCAATTAACTGTAAAGGAACCATACAAGCAAATACATAGTCCCCACCCTCTAAGACTTAACAACTTAGTTGCTGTGTGGACAAAGGCACAAAAAGTTCAATTAATGCATAGGAATCAGGTAAAAAAAAAAAAAAAAACCCACAACATTGCAAACATAGAGACTGCCTCAAAACATACAGAATAAAGTGTTAAATGGGAGCTAGGAGCCTAAGCCCTCTAGCAGAGTTTCTCAATCTTGACACCATCAACGATTTGGACCATAGAATTCATTGCTGTGGTGGGCTAGCCTGTGCATCTAGGGTATAAGTAGCATCCCTAGAGCTGCTATAACAAAGTACCATGAACTTGATGGCTTCAAGCAATAGGAGTTTATTCTCTCATAGATCTGTAGGCTGGAAGTCTGAAATAAAGGTATCCGCAGACCATGCTCCCTCCCGAGTTTCTAGGGAAGAATTCTTCCTGGCCTCTTCCAGCTCCTAGTGGCTCCCGGCAACCTGGTGTCGCTTGGCTGTTGGCAGCCTATCTTCAGTCTGTGTCTCTGTCTTCACACGGCTCTCTTTCCTCTGTGGCTGTCTCTGTGTCCCAATTTCTCTCTTCTTTTAAGGATACCAGTTATTGAATCAGGGCCCACTCTAATCCAGTATGACTTCATCTTAAGTCAATTACATCTGCAAAGGCCTCATTTCCAATAAGGTCATATTCACAGGTTCCAGGTAGACATAGATTTTGGCAAACACTTAACCCAGGGCACCCATTCTTTACCACGGCATTTCTCCCACTCCCTCCCCTCCCCCACACACAATTATGGCAATTGACAATGTTTCCAGACATTGCTAAATGTCCTCTGGGTGGAAGAAATCATTACCTGTTGTTGAGGACCACTGTCCACAGATATCAGAAAAGGGGAAAAATTAATACAAGCTGAGTATTGAAGAAAGGCTTTAACAGAGCAGGTAGAGGTAGAAGCCTGGGCTCCTCTGGTTTTTCATGGTTGGATCGCCCTCTTGATTTCTCTTGCACCTTCATTGTTATCTTTTTCCTCCAGTTTTTTGTCCTTTGATTTTATTTTCCCTGCCTCTTTTTTACTCCATTTTCCTCCCTTTCTCCCATTTCCTGCCATTAACTTTCTTTCTCCTTTCTTAAGCGTACTCTGCAGGCTAGCATCAGGAGGAAAGGTGCCATGGAAAGTGTCCGGTCTCAGCTAGCAGGTGAAAGGCAGGCAGGGGTGAATTGGAAAGGAAGGGGTTCACAATGGGCTCACCTCCTATGTCACCTTGTAAAGAATGGCTTTCGCCCAGTCTTTTCTCTTTCAAGAGTTTATGAAATTCATTCAGTGAGAAAAAGAAAAAGAAATGTAAAAGGAATTATGAAGTCTTGGGGAAAATTACTTTTTTAAAGTTAAGTAGCATGACAATGGCGGCTGATAGAGTGAATTAAATCCTAACTGCACCAGCAATTTGATAGATATCATTTTGCTAAGTGTTACTGAGAAAATGCCTTCTTGGGAATCCAAAGTTCAAATTCAGAATGAACACATGTCTGTGGTGACATCTGATTCAAGGAGGTGAAATTCATTAATACAAAAAGGGAAAAGGGTCAGGTGGAAATTTAAAATTTGTAAAGTGGATTCAGAGCATTTTTATAGAAATCCTACATGCAACATCCTTAGCAAAGCACCTATTTATTTAGTTTAGGGTCTAAAAAGAAGGAAAATATTTCACCTCCGTATCAGTGGCAATCACAGTTGTAGCTTGAAATAGTTCTTTTTCTTGTGACATTTGAAAAATATGCACAAACTATGCTTTGTCTCTGTGAACCCAATACAAAGCTTGTCAGTAACTCACTTGTCCCAGGAAAACACTCTCAGTCATTGGACATGGCTCTGTTGCTATGGAGAGCAAGATAAAGCTAGTAATGACTGTAATTACTCTGTGGCAATCCTGCACATCAAGAATTTTGAACACCAAAGGCAGCTGCCAACAGAGACTTTCCAGTAACCATCTAGTTATCTTAAAAAAAAAAAAATTAGTCAAATGGGTGCTGTAAAATGTTCTCCATGAAATATTTACCACCCATTTAGTAGATCACTTCTCCTAAGGCATTCGTGTAGGGCTGACTAAAAGAGTTTCAAAATCTTATTTTGCCTAGACACAAGCAAGTCCGCCTCATTAGTGATCAATTACCAGCCAGGTCTGCCCTAATAAGTCATTAATATATACCTTATACTGTCAAATCCTATAATTGGGCACCACATGTCCAATAAACCATCAGATGCTATTATTAATAAAGCCCTCAAAGCTCCACCAGGATCCATATTGTGTAAACGAGGTACCAAATGGGGTAATTTTTCACTGCCTTCCAACTTGGCCTATAATAGATCAACACAAAGCAGCCAGTGCTCGGACCCAAAGGCAGAGTCTTGCTCTGTGGCACATCACTAACACTGATTCTCAAAGCGTCCAATAACGATGTCATTTACACAAGCTTCTTCCTGGAGGCTGGTGATCCACGACCAACTTAAAGGAGTCCACTGTTCAGAAGTTCCTGCTTCCTCCTCTTCAATGGGCAGGAATGTCAGGTCAGAGATGTCACTATTCATGGGACCATGAAGAATGAGATCACATTCTGCATCAGTTAAGCACTTTTTAAAAGAAGGAGATGTTCATGTCCAGTGACAAGAGGAGGAAGGACTGAAGAGAGATATTTTAGCAGCCAAAAAGCAGCAAGAAGAGGACGAAGGAGTAAGGATAGTGAATAACTTCCTCCTCTCATGCTATTGAGATCCCAATTACCCTAATCCAGAGAATCTTCCAGGGTTTTCTCTACTATAGAATTTTATTCATGCATGCAGGCATTCATTCAATGATTTATCCATCCATTCATTCTGTCATTTGACAAATATTTATTGAGCCAACCCATCATCAGGATACATGCCAGACCCTTGGATGCGAAAAGACTCCTTTGAAAAACAGCTCTACATCGTTATTCTTTTCAGAATGGTTAGAGACTTCAGAAGATTCTCTCTCTCTGTACCTGCCCTTCACCTGCTACTCCAAGGCACCCTTCAAGTCTCAGATTACATATCATTTCCTCAGAAAAGCCTCCCTTGACTGCTCCTCCCTATTTTTTTAAATGTTATTTATTTTTGAGATAGAAAGCACCAGTGATGGAGGGCCAGAGGTCGGGGAGGGACAGAAGACCTGAAGTGGGCTCTACAGTGACAGCAGTGAGGCTGATGCAGGGCTTGAACCCATGAAGTGTAAGATCATGACCTGAACCGAAGGCAGATGCTCAACTGACTGAGCCACTCAGGTGCCCTGCTCCTCGCTATTTTAAGTGTCATGACATTCTATACTTTTATGCACATTTGCTATTACTGAAGAAGTTACTTTCAAACACTTTCAAACCCTCCTTCATGTCTGTGTTCATTACTAAACTTTATTTCTGATGTGTTCACCACAGTCTGCCCTGGGCCTAGTGCATTGCCTGGCACATACTAGGTATGCAATGAATTGTTGCTTATTCCTTGACTGTTGGTGCCACAGATAGAGGAGCTCACTGCTAAGGGCTGGCTTGTGGGCAACAGTCTCTGCAGGTCAAGATCTTGACTAACAGTTCTAGCTCTCCTACCTATAACAAGTCTTTGCTGAGTGTTCCCCGCTGCCTCCCTCCCTTTCTTCCTTCCTCTCCCCCTCCATCCTCTCCCTCCCATCCTCCCTTCTTTCTCTCTCTCTCCCCTAGTCAACTGTCTCTCTGCAGGCAAAATGAGAGCAGGGGCATGGAAGACAATTAATACAAGTACTCAAGTACACAAGTAGGGGCTGTGTAAAGAGCCTTGGATGTGACATGCTTATGGTCTTCTCTGTTCACTGCTGCTCTCCAGACCCTAAGAAGGTGCTGAGAAGGAGGAGATGCTCAATTAATACACTTTGAAGAAATGAATGAATTGGCTGATTGAATTATTAGATGTGGAAATGATATGCTCCTCCGTGCCCACCGATGCGTTTTATGAATGACGAAGGACAAGGAGTCAAGCAGTGACTAAGGACACAGAACAGGGTTCCCTTCCATGTTCTCCGTTTCATCTTTATCATTTCTGGCCATGTTGGGGCCAGGGGTCCCAGGAATTGCCTACATTTTAAATCACAAGAACAGTAAGAGCTAGCGTTATGGAGTTGTTTGTCCTGACGAGCAAAGTGCCTAACTTACATCATCCGATTTCATCAAGACCACACCTGCAGGTGTTATCACGACTCTTAAAGTGAAGACCCTGAGGCTCAGAAAATGTGCTCTCTAGATCAGACAGCTGGAAAGTAAAAGATCGGGCTTCCCTCCAGGTCTGTCTGACCTCAGAGCTCTCCCTCTAGCCACCTCACTGTGCTGCCTCTTCTAGACCCACAGTGGAGGCACAGCCTGTACACTGCACAACACCAGGGGGCTCCATTCACATGGATGATGATGTGAATGGTGCCCTCTGGATTTGTGCAACACAGCAGTAATGCTCACACTGGAGGTGATCCGGCCACATGACACCAAGCTATCAGCTCAATCCCTGGCAGAAGTCCAATCCGCACGTCCCAAAGGAAGTTTTGGAGAAAGTCGTGCTGCCATTGCCTCATCATGCCACTCCAGTGATTACTCAGCATGACAATAACAGCGATTCTAAAGCCCGTGGTACAATTCTGCTTTTTTGTCCAAATCGCCCTGGCACCCAAGCCAGGCCCCCCGCCTGCGGCTCTGCCCATCAATACACATTTACAATAGATTTCATTCGACTCCAGTGGTCCTCTGGTTAATTTACACAGTGCCAAACTGACCTTTCCAAATGCATCCCACAGCACGGTAAGAGTGAGGGAAATTTACTGCCAGGAACCAAAAATATGCTACCTTGTGAAATATGGGTTTTTTCATGGCTTGATTTGAACTTCATATCAGAAACTGTGGAGCAGTTCAATGATTATTCACCATTTGAGGAAGGGAAAAGGCAGTTCGGAGGCCTTCAGGGGCCATATTTCATAGCCCTATCAGACGTTCACACAGGTGATTAAAAGCTCTGCAAGCAGCAGTAACCGCAGGGCCTGCTGGTCACATTCTAGAGAAAGAGATGTATTTCTCTGAAAGAGAAGAGGCTAAAGAACCCACTGCCACTGAAAAAGCTGGTACAAATTTCCCCGGTGAATGCATTTCAGAAAAGAAAGTTCTCCAACTTTCCCTTACCCTTCTCATCTTCATTCTTCCGTGAAAATCCATGAAGGCCCCTTTAATCCATGCTTTTCTGAGCTCAAATATAACTTCAGTGATGTTTGGATTAGTCCACCATGCCTATCCTGTGAGGAGAGGCAGAAGCAAGAATAATTCCTAAGACCAGGGCATCACTTAGGGCATTGGCAAGAAACAGCACAAGAAACGGAGGGAATCAGCAAGGAATGGTACAGGATCCTGGAGCCAGCTGTGACCAGAGGCAGGCCTGGACACGCAAGAGAAGGAGCCATTACTGGTACCTAGAAAAGACAGTGGTATGGACAGAGAAGTCAGGTAGGAGTTGCTGCCTTCAGAGGAGGCATACAGCCAACCCACAGCCAACGAGGAAGCGGGGAGAACAAATATTTTGATCTCACTCTCCTCCCTTCTGCAACCTTTTGGATTGTCTTCCATTGGCCAAGTCAAAGGAAAGCTATTCCAGGTAAGGGACAAATTGGTATAAACCATAAAGGTCAGCCTGCCAGTTCATAAAGTCATCCTCCAGGGCTGGAGATAGATCTGAGGAGCTTGAGTGGGTAACTTGAAAATGTCCAGCACACCAAGAAAATTCTTAAAACCCACCTTTATCCTTGACCCCCAATTCCCCTTTCGATTTAAAGAAGACCATTTTTCTGTGCACCCCAGTCCAACTGGGGTGCAGCTATACACTGGATTTAAGTTATACAGACCATCGCCAGTTTAAAGTGAGTGTTCTTTGAATTCACAAAATGTTGCTCGTGGGGTATATTCTAAAAATGTTCTAATTACTTTGAACAGAAGGACATTTTCTTCTCTACCATACTAAAAACTCCTTTGAGGCAGAAAGCATGATTTGTGAATAACCAACATAAATCGAGTACCTCCTTATGCCAGGTATCCTATACATTTGTTATTTCATTGACTCATCATAACAAACATACAGATGAAGAAATAAAAGCTCATAAAAACTAAATTTTGCAAAGTGACATAGCTAGTAGGGGACATATCAGAGGTCGAAACTCAATCCTTTCTGACTTAGAAGTTCAAGCTTCTAACCACCCCATCGCTCTGTCTCTTGTTCATTTTTGAAATTGCTACAACATGCTTACTAAGGTGCCTAATACACAGCAAGCTTCTATATGTTCATTGGGCAGATAAATGAACACTGCCTAAAGGACTAAAACCATAATTCTTCAGTCTCTATTACTATCCCCTAGGCTAGATTCTCTTGATGTCATCCATTAATTCATTTCACAACCAATTATTGGGACGGTACTTTTTTAATCATCCCAAAAGTTAGAAAAGAAATAGGAAACATAGCCCTAGGTCTCACATAGTATATAATACTTCTGAAAAAAGCAACATACACAAGTCAAGGAACATAACTGAATTCCTAATCAAACAACTATGTATAGAAAATGACCAGAATTCAGCCATTCCCAAATGCTCATTCTAGCTTAAATAACTCTCAAGAACACAGTGGGTGCTCAGCAGAGAGAAGTGGCAGTAAAGTGAGGATATTAGATCACAAGGTAAGAACAAGATTTGGAAAGGAGCTATTTTAAGGTAGTAGCATTTATTAGTATGAGAAAAGCATGAAGGAGGAGGGCACAAGCCCAGTGCCTTTCACAAGCCAGGATTTCAATAAGTAATTTTTAGTTTTAAAATCTGTGTTCATGAAAACATTCATGTAGCTGAATAGTATTTTATTCACACTGAAAGGACTAGCTTTTTAAAGAAATTCTATGGTTAAGAGAATTCTAAAACAAAGTCTCTTTAAAAAAAAAAGCATTATTATACGTTTTCCTTCCTCCTTAAAGTAATGACTCAAGTGGCTAATTCATAGGTAAAGGCAAAGGACAAAGGAAATTTCTGACCAAAATTCCATTGAGGTTCATTGTTCTCCTAAATCTGGGGGACTTGATTGGCCCAGGGCATGGAATATAAATTCTACAATCTAGCAAGAGTAAAGGTATGAAGACTTAATAAGGCATCTAAGCACTTCCACTTCGGGAAATATACACTAGATACATCTTTTCCAAAAGGAATACCTCACACTAAGTGCAATTAAAATCTCTGGTCATGATGGATGAAACAAATATAAGATGACTATGACAAAGGCAGACAAGAAATTGTACTTTCTAGAGAGCCCAGGACCCAAGGAATGACATAGCGGGAAGGTCCCTGGGTTTTCTTTTGCCTCATACTTCCCAAATGTGGAGCCAAATAAGTCAGCAACCCAGAGACCCAACAGGCATGGGGGAAAAAAAAAAAGCTCAACAAAGCCTGCTTTGTCTAGTCATAAAATCAGGAAAAGGGGGGTGCCTGGATGGCTCACTCGGTTAAGCATCAGATTCTTGCTCAGGTCATGGTCTCACGGTTCACGAGCTCCAGCCCCACATCAGGCTCACTGCTTTTGGTGCAGAGCCAGCTTAGATCCTCTGTCCCCCCGCACCCACTCTCTCTCTGCCCTTCCCCTGCTTGCATTCTTTCTTAAAATTAAATAGACATTTAAAAAAAAGATCAGGAAAAGGGCAGCCTAGCAAATCAGAAAACTACCAGATAATAGCCACTCTACTCCAGCCAAACACCACAGAAAAAACTGAGGCTCCATCCACACCAGCAAATGCCCTGGATAGGGCCCAATGAGACACCCCAACTCCCTGCCCCTTCTGCCTTCAGTGGTGTGTCAGAGAAGGCCAGTTTGGGAAACTGAGGTGTTGGGGAGACCACATGGGAGCCAAGACTTCCACTCCTACCCCAGCAGTAATGAGGCATGTGTTCCTGACCTGCTGGGGTAGTGTCAGGAGATGTGATAAAGACTCGGGACTCTTACCACTCTTAACCACTGCCCAGTGGTATTCCTAAAAGATATTAGAAGTAATAATGGCTGAAAACTTCCTAAATTTGACAATAAACAGCAACTTACAGATTCTAGCTAACTCCAAACAGGATAAACCCAAAGAAATCCATAGCAAAACACTTTATCAGCAAACTTCTGAAAACTGAAGGGAAAAAAAAAACTCCTTTTTTTTTTAGTTTATTTATTTTTGACAGAGACAGAGTGTGAGCATGAGCTGGGGAGGGGCAGAGAGAGAGGGAGACACAGAATCCGAAGCAGGCTTCAGGCTCCAAGCTGTCAGCACAGAGCCTGACGCAAGGCTCAAACTCACGAACTGTGAGATCATGACCTGGGCTGAAGTCAGACGCTCAACCGACTGAGCCACCCAGGTGCCCCAGGAAAAAAAAAAAAAATCTTAAAAGCAACAAGAAACAACACCTTGCCTACACAGGGGGAAGAAAGACTTTTTCTTTCCATCCTTAAACAAACACACAAATGTCTCCTAGGAGTGAAAGGCAGCACACTGTATTCTTGCAAAACATGGGTGAAAAGTCTGTCTGTTTTCTGCAAACATTCAGGCATGTAAACAAAATATCACACGAGAAGCGGGCAGCAACCCAGCTTATAAAAGTTTCACTAGTGTAAATCTATGCAAATTACTACAGAAATGAGCAGAGAAAAGGAACAGAGAGGCATCGGGAACACAAGAGCTCCTAGGATTTCTAAATTATTTTGTACGTCCATCTAATGCTTCACTATTGAGAGTAATGATCATTCTTGTCCTGATTCCTGGACACCCAGGCTTTGGGAATGCCTCCCAACATCCTAGAGACAGAGTATACATCCTCTGTACCCAGACAATTTATCTGCACTCCAAGACTATTCATCCTGGAGAGGTGGGGGCAGGGTAATTCTTGCTTAAGTCAATGGTTTTCAAACACTATGCATCCAAAATAGGAGCCAGCCTTGCACCTCTTTCGTCTGTCTCTCTCTTAAGGTAATGGCCTGTCTGATGTTCACTTTCAGACTCATGAAAAGCCCCCATTAAGTCTCTGTCCCAAGGGGCTTAGAGGGTAAGTCTTCATCTACCTGCAAGATCCCGGGTAATGGGGAAAGTCTTGCCTGCTCTTGTCATCTTGGGATAAATCAGAGCTTGAGAGTGTCCAGCCAATCCAGCAACCTTGCCCTAAACACACAACTCTGCCCTAAACACACGCCCCTCACTTCTCTCCGTGCTGAAGCCAGCACGATCACACGCTGACTTGCATGCAACAGCTGTCATTCCAGTTGTTATTCCAGACAAGTGCTTTTTCCAGCCAGCCCAAGAAGTGGGGAAGATTATTCATTTAGCTCTAAATGCAATTTATTTTCTGAACTTGTTTCCGTTTGATTCTCTCATGTTTTATGCTCCATAATAAGTTTATATTCTGTTCTACTTGAGTTGGCGAAACCTCAGGGGCATCTCTTGCAAGTTACAGAGACTGATGATTAGCAACTCAAAACGGAAGCATGCTTAAGACTTCCAGAAACAGAGCTCAGCCTCCATGGGGCAAAATGCAGCTCTGAGGAAAAAGCCTGGGGCAGAGGGAGCAAGAGTCTTAGGTTTGGGAGATCAACTGGGCAGCTCTGCTCTGTGCAAGTCCTTCCTCCACTGATCTCAAAGCTCCAGTAGGACCCTACCCACTGCGATGCTCTGAAGCAACAGGTGGAGGCTGGTTCTCAGCCTCTTTCTAGACTCCTGGATTCCTCCACCCTTTCTCCCTGCCATATGGCAGGCTGATCGCAAGCCTTCCCACCTCTCTGTGTCTGTGATGTCACAACTCAAGCACACTGGCTCTGTGTGAGGGAAGAATAAGCGCTGTGTATAATGAGTTGATGGCTTTTGGTTGAAGCTTATCAAAACAATGACAAAAACAGAAAATATCCTGTGCATGTTCTTAATCAGAGAAGTGACAGACCCAGAAAGAAGGGGCTCCCAGATCTAAGTTTTGTGGCTCTCCCTCTATTTAGTGCCCTTAAAGCTGCTCCTTTCTTTTATTTCTTACATGCGCCTCTCTCTCCTGTCCTATTCTTCTGCAGTTTTCTCTAACTCTCTCATAATAACGCTTCATCTTACTTTTGGATTTTGAAAAACAATTATCAAGCACTCTAGCATTGTGGGTATTTTTCCCTTGGGTTGCTCCTAAGAATCTCTCTTGATATTTAGTGCCCTGTCATTTCACCTCAGGGTGTCCAAGTGAAAAATTATTCTTATCCTTAACTTGAGGATTTCTTTCTTTCATTGTTCTGGAAAATTATCTGCCAAGATCTATAGAACTTTGCCTCTTCCTACCCTCCATTCCCTTTCTGCACCTGCTTAGACCTGCGCCACTCACTCTTTCTCTACCTCTTACAGCCTTGGCTGAGGTTTGAGGTCATGTATCCTAGGTTATGACCTCTAATTATGTTATTTTCTTTTTTTTTTTATTTTAAAATTTTTTTTAATGTTTATTTATTTTTGAGACAGAGACAGAGTACGAACAGGGAGGGTCAGAGAGAGAAGGAGGCACAGAATCTGAAACAGGCTCCAGGCTCCGAGCTGTCAGCACAGAGCCCGACGCGGGGCTCGAACTCACGGACTGTGAGATCATGACCTGAGCTGAAGTCGGCCGCTCAACCGACTGAGCCACCCAGGCGCCCCAATTTTCTTAAATTCTTTCACTGTGCCTAAACTTTTTAAGTTTTTTAAATTATTTTTATTTTTTTATCACTGTTCTAAACTTCTGGCTTCATTTATCTATTGTGGTTTTAATTTCAATGGATTTTTTTTTAATTTCTAAAAGATGTATTTCCTTGATTTTCTTAGATATGCCTATTGATTTTCATAACTTCCTATTCTACGTTTGTGATCGCTGTCCCTTCTTTCTTTTTGTTGATCGTGTTAATGTGAATAATTTGAAGCCTCTTTCAGATTATTCTATCCTCTCAAGTTCTTTAGGGGCTAATATTCCTAAGTAGTGTTATTTTTGGTTTTCCTTCATGGTGCAGCATTTCCTTGTGTGGGATATGTTTAATCATAGGTGCACCTTCAGCAACAGAAGTCAGGTGTGCCTGGCTATGAAAGTATTGTTGAAGAGTGGTTCTGCAGTGCCTTCTTCTGGGTACAAAATGAGTCCCAATCGGATCCATCTTTAATTTATCCATTTCCTTCACGCCAAGTTGGTGTCAGGCATTTCGGCAGAAGTCTGGGCTTCATTGCCTCTCAGGAGATATTTTTCTTCCGGATCTGAGCTCTGAAAAGAGACAATCTTCCTTTTTGCATCTCTAAGCTGTGGGGAGGGGTCCTTTTACTTGAACCATTAACAAGGAGACATTCCTACCAGCCTCACATCCTGTGTATACACAGTTGTCTTACTGCACACAAAGGCAGGGCACATCACCTGTCTTCCCAAGCCTCCATTTATAATGTGGTTCGGGTCTTACATCAATCCATCTTCCCCAACCTCACCAGAAGGCCTGTTTCTTTACCTCCAGCACCCAGATATTTTCTCTTATTTGAGGACTGGATGTGTTTTCTTTTCAAATTGTGGTTCTTTTTAACTTTCGCTTTGAAATAATATCAGATTTGCAGAAGAGTTGCAAAAATAGTTCAAAGGGTTCCCGTGTACTTCACCTAGATTCCTCCAAACCTTAACATGTTACCACACCTTTATACACACAATGGAGTACTATGTGGCAATGAGAAAGAATGAAATATGGCCCTTTGTAGCAACGTGGATGGAACTGGAGAGTGTGATGCTAAGTGAAATAAGCCATATGGAGAAAGACAGATACCATGTGTTTTCACTCTTATGTGGATCCTGAGAAACTTGACAGAAACCCATGGGGGAGGGGAAGGAAAAAAAAAAAAGAGGTTAGAGTAGGAGAGAGCCAAAGCATAAGAGACTCTTAAAAACTGAGAACAAGCTGAGGGTTGATGGAGGGTGGGAGGGAGGGGAGGGTGGGTGATGGGTACTGAGGAGGGCACCTTTTGGGATAAGCACTGGGTATTGTATGGAAACCAATTTGACAATAAATTTCATATATTGAAAAAAAAAAACATGTTACCACACTTGCTTTATCATTCTTTCTCTTTCTGTTTAACAATTGTTAAATTGTGATATTTTGATCCCGTAGTTTTTGTTCTTCTTGTGCTAGAAGAACCACAATAAGCCCCAACTTCATCTCCCGTGTCTAGCTGCTACAAGTGCTAAATGTGGGAGTCAAAAGAAGGAAATGAGGAGGATATATACAGGCCAGGAACTAAGCTTGGTGCTTCAAATACTTGATGCATTCAGTCCTCAGAATAAGAGCAATGACAAAAAAAAAAAAAAAAATGTATTATAGGGCTCATTTTTAAGAAAGAAAAACCAAGGCTTAAAAACAAAGACTAGCTCAGGGAGCCTGGGTAGCTCAGTCAGTTAAGTGTCCAACTTTGGCTCAGGTCATGATCTCACAGTTCGTGAGTTTGAGTCCTGTGGCAGGCTCTATGCTAACAGCTTGGAGCCCGGAACCTGCTTTAGATTCTGTCTCCATCTCTCTCTGCCCCTCCCCTGCTCTCACTTTGTCTCTCTCTTTGTCAAAAATAAACACTAAGAAAAAATTTTTTTAATAAATAACAAAAACAATGACTAGCTCAAGTTCACGTAAATATGAAGTCCATGTAACTTTAAAGGCAAGATTCTAAGCCATATCTTGCTTTCTTTTAAAACACGCTGCCTGGGGGCACCTGTGGCTCGATCAGTTGAGTGTCTGATTCTTGATCTCAGCTCAGGTCATGATCTCACGGTTCGTGAGTTCGAGCCCCACGTTGGGCTCTGTACTGACAGCATGGAGCACACTTGGGATTCTGTCTCTCCCATTCTCTGCCCCTTCCCTGCTTTCTCTCTCTCTCTCAAAAATAAATAAACTTTAAAAATAAATAAATAAAATAAAATAAAACACACTGCCTGAAGCTACTCAGGGAGACTGATATCATGACTAGAGTATAAATAAATTAGAATAGGTGTGCTTTTTCCATCAGCAAGTAATTAGGCAAGTCACACCTGCCTCGGGTTCATTTGTAGATACATTCCGGCTGCTTTCTGGGTTTTATACCTGTCTCTTTTGGCAATTAACAGACTCAGCTGAATTTTCTATGACTCACCTCAAAATGCCATATGCTCACAAAGGTACGTGTACAGAAAAAGCAGCTGATGCATAAAGGAAAACATAAGCAAACACTAAGTATACAAATACTTCTGCTGGGCATATATGCCTAAGATTTATCTTCTCCTATGTGGCTTCCATCACGCCTCAAAATAAATAAGCAAAACTAAACTAATTTCCGGTGGCATCTGAATTAGGACCAGAACATCTGCATCCAAAGAATAAAATTGATTATCAGAGAGTGAGTCAGAGGTGTTGTAACCTTCAGCTTCCCAAGTGAAGCACAGCATGTCTAGCTTTCATACATTCAGAGAAAAACTATTATCTGGTGTTGGGAATGTCACAAATTTATTGGAGAAGAACTTAGTTGACTCTAACTCCATAAAACAAAAGTTTATGACCTAAGTCATCTTTTCATCCCCAGTCTTTCCCCTTCCTTGTCCCACACACCTTCAACATTGGATCAGTCCATTCATTGACTTTATCACCTCTACCAGCCCTGTTGGGCACTGCTGGGGAAAATCGCCCATCCACATAGATTGGAACCACACAAATGCATGGTCTCCCTTATCACTGGTCCTTAGGCCCCTCTCTGTCACCCATCTCTCTGTCACTGGTCAGTTTTTTCTCCCATCCCCTTCAATGACACTTTCTACTTTGACCATTCTCCAATTATTCTCCCAGCCTACCCACCATCAGTAGATGACCTCATGTTACTCCATGAAGAAAGTCAAGGGTGTCAGGAGTGACCTTGTACTACCTGCTAATTCCCATATGCATAAACTTTTCTTTGCATCTAAACCCACCTTCTTCCCTTCAGTCTTAAGGCAGAGAGGTTCCTATTCAATTGTTTATAACCTATTCTAATTTCCTTCCAGCTTCTTTGGGACATTTCATCACCAGTCATTCCCAGTCTAGGTTGTGTGTTCAATCTTTTTTATCTCAAAACTGGCTTCTGTTCTGGCCAAAAGTTTTTTAGAGGATTTCCCAAATGTTTTCATCTTTAAATAAAACAAGTTAAAAAAAATCAGCAGCAAAAAGCCAATGTATAGTTCTCTCAATCCTAAATCCCCCCCAATTATTGCCCTGATAGTCTTTTCCCTTTTAACAATCAAGTTTCTCAACAGAAGATCATATCTACTGTCTTCCTTCCCACCAGCCAACCTTCCCAAGGCATGAAAATGAACCTCTTTTTGCATCCTCAAGTTACTTGGCCTCACTCTAGTATTTGACAACTTCATTCACATTGAAAAATAAACCAAAAATCATTCACTATACCCCTCTCCTCTCTAGCTGGAAGAAAACATATAAGTAAAAAAGAATTCAATGGAACTATTTTTTACTCACCCGAGGTAGCTAAGAAAGAGACCCTAATAGCTAGGATAGCCTGACAATTCTGCATTTCTTGCTTCACAAGGAGGTAGGAAAATATCTTCTTAAGGAAAAGACTATCCATTTTTCATATGGGATTGATCTATGTTGTCCTGACAAAAGAAAAGAAAAGTGCTCACCCTGACAAAGTTTGCTAGCTTCTCACAAAGTTTCTAGAACAGTGAGGAAATCAATGATAGCACTTGTTGAAAGAGAGAACAAGTAAGAATCGGAGCATCTATCCATCTTCACTCATATGACCAGAGCTGAGCTCTTCTCACTGGGACCTAAGAAAAGCTCTTTAGCACCTATATGAAGCCTTATGTGATCAAGTTTAGAAGGTTCAGGAGGTTGTAAGGGAATAGAATTTCCTGCTCATGTGGGAAGAGTGGGAATTTTCTCAGGGAGCAAGTGGGGTACTGCCTTTGCAGACCTGACTGTAGGAAATTCAGGAGAAAATTGGAAATAATTAAGAAGTATTATTTGAAGTAAAAGATCATTCCTGTGAGACACCATGTTTTCAAAGTCTATTAGGTGTTTCCACCTGGATGCAAGATAACAACTCTATCAGATAAAACATTAATGTCCCCCCAACCCAGCTCTCATATTATCCCACTCTGTGAGATTTGTAAGATCAACGAGAAAAATATCAGCCTACATTTCCATTTAGTCCAGTGTTTTGCCTGAAAAAACAAACCAGGAGGTCCTAAGAAAAGAGACATTTACTGATCTGTGCTCACCTTGCCCAGGGGGCTGAGAGAAGGCAATGCAAGCAGAGATGAGACCTGGGGGACTGGCCCATCCCGTGGCACAACAATGCCAGGCTGTTGTGCAAGGCCAGCAGTAGAGGCAACAACCCCTCAGGTGTGGGACCTGATTCCCCACCACGTAGTTTAGCAAGTCATAGAAAAGGAGGGGCCCTGCCAAACCTGTTTATCCCTAATTCAGCCCCAACTGCTCTCATAAGCTCCAAATAGATCTGCATGTCCATTGAATACTATTCTCTTTCCTCTGGCTCTCGGGAATTCAGATGTTACCAATCTGATAGTGATTCATTTTCCCTTCTCTAAAAACTACTCATCCTGCTGAATTTAGAGATTTGAAAAAAGGTACCACCATCTATCCATGGATCTCACCTGCAATCCCTCCTCTTTCTGTACCCAAACATTTCTCACGTGTTTCCTCCTCTCTACTCCCATTTATACTCCTTATTTACTACTCGCATACTTACAAAAATCACTCCCTGCCTCTCTCTGGTCTAGCTTTTCAATTTATCCTGCCTGCTAATGGCAGAGTAACATTTCTAAGATCTTAGTTGTTAAAAACTTTTTTCATTTTTTTTTTTTTTACATTTAGTTACCTTTAAGAGTCAGAAAGAGACAGAGCACAAGTGGGGGAGGGGCAGAGAGAGAAGGAGACACAGAATCCGAAGCAGGTTCTAGACTCTGAGCTGTCAGCACAGAGCCCGACGTGCAGCTCAAACCCACAAACCGTGAGACCATGACCTGAGCCGAAGTCGGACACTTAACCAACTGAGCCATGCAGGCGCCCCTAAAAACTTGTTTTTTAAATCCAAAACTCTTTAAAGGTTCCAGACAGCCTGCAGAATAAAAGCAAATCTCCAGCTTCACCTGGCCTGTGCCTCCAGGGTCTGTCACCTACCAGCCTGCTGACGTCATGGGCTGCCACCTTCCCCTTTGCCCACGTGGCTCCATTCAGCCTTACTTCCTTTTCATTCCTGGAACACACTGCATTCACTCCTGCTGCATGGCTTCTCAGGCTGTTCCCTTCACCTCCAACCTCTAGCCTCTTCCCCACACTCCATCTTCCCTCACTCCCTTCTCATATAGCACATCCTGGTTGTCAGGGCATTGGTCAAAATGTTGTCTCTTCAAAGAGGCATCCTTGTCTAGGGGAATTACCACTATCACCCTAACTCATTCTTTTTTTATCACTATTATCTCTTTATTTTCTTTAAGGGCTATTATCACATCTTGTGACTATTCACTTATTTGTTGACTGGTTTATTGGCTATCTCCCCTTAATCTGAAAACTCCAGAAGGTCAGAGACCATATCTATATATTTAATACCTGATATAGTCCCTGGCACCTGACAGATACCCAGTATAAATTTGTTTAATGAATGGTGAATAAATGAATGAATAAATGAATGCAGGCTGTGTGATGTTCACAGCTGCTTCACACCAGTGGACTTTTGCTCACTATGGTCCCTCAGCCTACAGAAGGCCCTTTGTCCACTCCGCTATTCTGGGGAATGTCTATGCTGATTCCATACCTTAGTGTGTCATTACCTCTTCCAAATCTCACCTGATTTCCCCCCGTCCTTCCCAGGTGTCATTTCAACTTTCTCCATTATACATCACCTCTAATTTGCATCAGCTTCTACTGTCACACTTGCAACCCTTAAGCATATTATTTGTGTATTTCCTCTTAAGAAAACATCATTGCTTAAGGATAAGGACTATGTCTTAATCACCACTGTATACATAATACCTAGCCCAGTGCCTGAAACTAAATAAACACTCTTATAATTATTTTTTGGATTAGCTCAATAAGACATGCTGTGATTCTACTTTTTTTAATAATACATGAAACATTGGGGTGCCTGGGTGGCTCAATCGGTTAAGCGCCCAACTTCAGCTCAGGTCATGATCTCATGGTTCGTGAGTTCGAGCCCCACATTGGACTCTGTGCTGACAGCTCAGGGCCTAAAGCCTGCCTCTGATTCTGTGTCTCCCTCTCTCTAGGCTCCTCCCCTGCTCACACTCTGTCTCTCTCTCAAAATAAATAAAGATTAAAAATTTTTTTTAAATAATGATAATAATAATAATAATAATACATGAAACATCTAACTATACAAATTATCAGACAATCTTCTCAGTTCACACCACCATCCGTTATTTGGGGTACAAAGATGTACAACAGTGCAACATATAAGTTAATACCTAGTAAAGTATATCCTTTCCAAAAAAAACTTTCCATAAAAGCAAGATATGTCAGACTACAAAGAGAAAAGGAGAAAGACCATGAAGAGAGGTCAGTAGTGAGTCCATTAAATTCACAAAATACTATGTAAAACTGAGCACCAATGGCCCATGACCTCAGCCAAGCAAAAGGAATCGTTTCAGAGGTCATATGGCAGTGTTAAACACAGAGGCTGCCAAGCAACGTTGAGTCAGAGGCATTAGCCCTTTACACCTGGATGAGGGGTATCACAATTAAACCCAGAAATCCAAACACATTTCACACAAAAGTCCAAGCAGGGCCTTGCACTGGCAGTTATTTGACTTCTGATGCCCTTGCCTCCAGTGAGAGTACTCTCAGGATCATCTGCCAATCAAATGATGCCCTTTCCAAATAGTGGCTGGAGCTTTATCAGATACCTTTTGAACATAATGATAGGCAATACCAAGGTTCATATAGTCAGTTTACAATACACTAAACTGACCTGATAATTTTTTTCCAGGTATGAACTCTACTTGACATGTTTTATATCAATTACTAATGTTATTCAGGTGTCTATATAAATGGAATATGGAAAAGCCAAAAACTTGATTGCTTCTAAAGTTATTTGGCACATATTACTGTCTTGATTCCCACAACCACTCTGAGAAGAAGTCCTGACAAATATGTGTCAGGCTTACATTTCTGGCAACATGGGAAACAGGACAGCTTCATTCAACCTTCCCACAGAAGCAAGTGAAATGGTGAGTAAAATGCAAAGCATTTCTCAGTCACCATACTGGACTGAGAAACGAAATGTGCTGTATTCCAAAGTGAAGTGAAACCAGAAAACCTTGGGAATAAGTGAATGTCAAAGCCATCTTTGACCCTGAGAGTTTCCTGACACCCCCTAAAGAACTTGAGTTTCTGCTTTGACAACTATACATGGCCCAGGAGATAGAAGAAGCCAATGTCTGTCCAAGGTGTGGACTTTAATAGAATACTACTGCAAAAGGCTACTGCTTAGAAGGGCTACACATATTGTACAAAACTGAACCAGAAACAAAACTCTTTCCCAAATGGGAGAGCAAGAAAAATTACTTGATTTTGGCGCTACTCTGAAAAATGTGTCCATGTGTAGTTGTTTTTTTCAGCCAAATTCATATGACATATGTGGTTTGAAAGCCATAAGGCCAAGAATTTAACTTAAGGTGTATCCATGTTGAGAGGGCTGCTGGGTGACTTGCTCTCAGAAAAAAACCTCCATGCAAGTTACAAAGTGTCCCTCATATGCAATTCCAAGTAAATGGGCATCTTACAATCAATAGGCATAAAGCATACTAGACATGAGATACTACATATGAAACCCAGCAGAAGTAACTGACAAAAAATTTAGCTCTCCAGATACATACATAATTGGAAACAGATAAGCCAATCAAATGCAAACGGAGGAAAATTTACAGTAGAGATATTAGTATCAGACAAAACTCGTTTTGAGACAGTAGAAACAAAGAAGTCATTACACAATGACCAATGTTTCAGATACCTAGGAAGATAGAATACAACTATAAATTTATATGCAACCAACAACATAGATTCAAAAAAAAGAAAAGCAGGAGTGGAGTTAAGATGGCAGAAGACTAGGGAGACCCTAAGCTTCTCTTGTCCCTTGAACACAGCTAGATAGTTATCAAATCATTCTGAATACCAAAGAAATCAACCAGAGATCTGAATGAACAAAAGCTGTAAGACTGCATACAGAAAAGGGACCACGGTTTGGAAGATTCTTTTAACAATCAGACCAAAAAACACTCAGGGTCTAGTTTTGTCTTGTTTTGTTTTGTTTTTGAGAGTTTGTTTCTGTTTATTTCTTATTTTCATGGTTTTTTCCTTTGCTTTGCTATTTTCTTTTCTGGACAAAATGACAATGTGGAGAAACTCACTCCAAAAGAAAGAACAAGCAATAGAACTCACAGCCAGAGATTTAATCAACACAGACATAAGTAAGATGTCTGAACTAGAATTGAAAACCACTATGATAAGAATATAAGCTAGGGCTGGAAAAGATGCATAAAAGACACCAGAGAATCCCTTTATACAGAGATATAAGAACTAAAATCTAGTCAGGCTGAAATAAAAAAATGCTATAACCAAGATGTAACCTCAAATGAATGCCATGATGGTGAGGATGGATGAAGCAGAGCAGCGAATAAATGATAAAGAAGATAAAATTATGGACCATAATGAAGCTGAAAAGAAGAGGGATACAAAGGCCAAATATCAGGATACAAGACTTAGAGAACTCAGCGACTTCTTAAAAAGGAATAACATTCATATCATAAGAGTCACAGAAGATGAAGAGATAAAAAAGGGGCAGAGGTTTATGAGAGAAAATTATAGTTAAAAACTTCTTATCTGGGGAAGGACACAGACATCAAAATCTAAGAAGCACAGAGAACTCCCATTAGATTCAACAGAAGCTGACCATCACCAAGGCATATCATAGTCAAATTCACAAAATACTCAGGCAAGGAAAGAATCATGAAAGCAGCAAGGGGGAAAAAAAAGTCCTTAACCTATAAGGGAAGACAGATCAGATTCACAGCAGACCTATCCATAGAAAAGTTGGCAGGCCAGAAAGGAATGGCAGGATATATTCAACCTGCTGAATGGGAACAATATGCAGCCAAGAATTCTTTATCCAGCAAGGCTGTCATGCAGAATAGGAGAGATAAAGAGTTTCCCAGACAAACAAAAACTAAAGGAGTTCCTTACCAGTAAACTAGCCCTGCAAGAAATTCTAAGGGGGACTCTGAGTGAAGGAAAAAAATTAAAAAGACCAAAACCAACAAAGGACCAGAGAACATCACCAGAAACGCCAGCTCTATAGGATAGGGGCACCTGGGTGGCTCAGTCAGTTAAGCATCTAACTCTTGATTTTGGCTCAGGTCATGATCTCACAGTTTGTGAGATCCATCCCCGCATCAGGCTCTGTGCTGACCGATTCTCTCTCTCCCTCTTTCTCTCTGCCCCTCCCCAGCACACTCTTGTATGATCTCTCTCCCTCCCTCTCTCTCTCTCTCAAAATAAATAAACTTAAAAATTTTTAAACAATATTATTTAAAATACATAGGGTATCAGAATGGATTTAAAAAAAAACAAGATTCATCAAATGCCTACAAAAGATGCATTTTAGACCTAAAGACACAAGCAGATTGAAGTGAACCATCTATCATGCTAATGAATATCAAAAGAAAGCTGGAGTAGCCATAGTTATATCAGACAAGCTACACTTTAAAACGGACTGTAAGAGATTAAGATGGGAATTATACCATAATTAAGGGGTCTATCCATCAAGAAGATCTAACAATAGTAAATATTTATGCCCCCAACTTGGAGAACCCAAATATAAAAATAAATTAATCACAAACCTAAAGAAAGTCATTTATAATAATACAATAAAAGTAGAGGACTTTAACAACACTAGAAATGAGTCAATCAGAGAAAGACAAATACCACATGATTTCACTCACATGTGGAATTTAAGAAACAAAACCAATGAACACATGGGAAGACAGGGAAGAAAAGAAAAGGAAACAAACCACCAGAGACTCTTAATGATAGAGAACAACTAAGTTGTTGGAGAACGGAGGTAGGCGGGAGATGGAATAGAGGGGTGATGGGTATTAAGGAGGACACTTGTGATGAGCACTGGGTGTTATATGTGATACATCTGAATTCTACTTCTGAAACTAATATTGCACTGTGTTAACTAATATTTAAATTTTAAAATAAAAATAATATAAAAAATAAGTAAAACATAATTTGTTAACTAAACAAGGGAAAATTAACAACTCAGTCACTGCAATGGGAAATCTTAGCACAATTCTCTTAAATATTATGGATCAATAAGTCAAAGAAGTTATTCAAGATACAGGAGATTCAAATACATAAATAAATGTTTGATTTAAAATATATAGAATAGTGCATCCAATAGCTGAAGTATACATGTTAGTTTCATGCAGGTATTTACAAAACTCACCCAATACACCAGACCATAAGAGAACCCCAACAATAGTCAAAGGTTGAATGATAGGCAGATGACATTCTGTTTATAATCAAGTTAATCTAATATCAATATCAAATAAATACCTAGACAGATTCCCTATGTATGAAAAGTTAAACTACTAAATAAATCATGAGTCAAAAAATGAATACAGAATATTAGAAAAAGTTTAGTGTGAACAGAAAATGAAAATACCACATATAAATGCCAGTAGTATATATAGGGCTCATGTGATATTTAGAAGGAAATGGAGGGGTGCCTGGGTGGCTCAGTTGGTTAAGGGTCCAACTTCAGCTCAGGTCACGATCTCATGATCTAATGGTTTGTGTGTTTAAATACTGCATCAGGCTCTGCACCAACAGTGTGGAGCCTGCCTGGGATATATTCATATTCCTTCTCTCTCTCCCTCTCTCTATCTCTCTCTCTCTCAAAATAGATACACTTAAACAAATGAAGGGAAATGCATATAAAAGCTTTTGGTATTTGAAAAAGCATAAAAAAACATAATATAAACAATGTTAACAATGAAAATAAAGACATAAGCACATAAGTTGAAACTTTTAAACAGATTAATAAAAAGACATAATCACAGTTATGCCAACAATTTTAAAATTTTAGATAAAGTAAACAAATGACAGGGAAAGAAAAGACAATAAATAGGGAAGCCAAAACAAATTATTCAATCAATAAAGACACTGATTCCACAGGTTACAAACTCTCACAAGAAAGCACCATAATCTAGAGGAAATCTAGAAGGAAATTCTCCCCAAATGTGCAGGAAAGATAGCATTCTAGTGTTCCACAAACTCTTGCAAAGAACAGAAAAAACAAACAAAAACAACATGCCCTCATCTCACTCTTAAGGGGCAAGCACAACCTTGATACCAAAACCCAGGACAGCCTAAGAGGAGAATTAGAAGCCTCTTGCGATCATGGACATATATGGATATCCTAAATGAAATAAGAGCAAATTGAATCAAGCAATGTATAAAAAATATATTATGACAAATGGGTTTATCCCAGGATTGCAAGTTTAGTTCAATACTAGAAAATCAATTAATGTGATTTATCTCAATAACAGATTAAAAGGGAAAAACTATCTGAAAATCACAATAGATGTGGAAAGAAGCATCTAATACAATACGACATCTATTAATTTTAAAAAATCTTTTAGCAAATGAGGAACAGAAAGACACTTCCTTAACCTCATAAACACACACATACACACACACACACACACCCCTTCAGTAAATGTCATACTTAATGATGAAATGTTGAAAGAGCTTTTTTTAACATCAAGAACAATATAAAAATGCAATCACCATTTCTACTAAACATTGTTCTGAAAGTCCAAGCAAATGTATTAAAAACATGAGAAAATAAAAGATAAAACACTTAAATAAATGGAAAAATAAACCCTATCATTTGCAAATGATTATCCACATAGAAAATCCCAAATAACATGCAGAAAAATTATTTAAACTGAAAAAGTATTCATGTTTCTGAATATAAAAATTATATATAGAAAAGTCAATCTCATTTCTCTTCACCAGTATTTTAAGGGAATTTTTAAAGAATATATCATTTACAATAGCCCACAACTTTATAAAGTATTAAAAAATAAAATTATGGTGTATAACCAAGCTCTTTCTACAAAAACATGAAACTTTATAAAAACTAGTAAAGAATCTTACCAAAATGGAGAAATAGAACATGTTCTTAGAACCTTATTAGGAAAGAGCATTCATTATGATAGAAATGTCATTTTGTTCCCGGATAGGTATGTAATTTCAATAAAATCCCCATAAAAATTATAGTAAGTGTTTATATTTTTATTTTGAAATAAGACAACTGGTGCTAAAATCTATGTAAACATGGAAAAGGTCAAGAATAATCAAAATACTCTTGAGGAAGCAAAACAAAGTGCAGGACTTCCCTATTAGATATCAAGATTTATTTAAAGTGATAGAAATTTAAGTAATGTGATATGGGTACAGAGATGGACAAATAGAACAATGAATCTGAAAGAATATACCAGAAACAGACCCACATGCCTATAAAAATATGATTTCTATCGCAGCTGGCATTGCACTTGAGTGGAGGAAAAGGATTCCATACAGAATGTAGGAGAAAGACAAACCAATAGCAAAGTGGATTAAAAAATAAACCGACACTTCACAAAAGAGGAAATCCAAAGGGCCCAAGGACATTTGAAAAGATGTTCAACCTTGTCTGTAACCAAATAAATGCCAATGAAAACCACAATAAGCAGCTTTGAAAACTACCTGATGATAATCACACACTCATCAGATGAGCAAAAATCAATAAGTCTGACAACTCCAAGTATTAGCCAGGATGTGTAGCCACAGTAGCTCCCATCTACAACTGGCAGGAAGATCACTTTGTATAACCACTTCATAAACCAGTGCTGTATTTTCTACTGAAGTTAAATATCTATGTAGGGACGTTACCTCTACCTCCAAAGATCCCTTTTCCAGATATATACCCAGCCTAGAGAAACTTTTACATACATCAAGTCTGCTCATAGCAGCACCACTTATAACAGCAAATATCCGGGAGCAATCCAATTGTGTCAACAGTAGAATGGATAAGTAAATATAGATATATTCATACAATGGAATATTATATAGCAATAAAAATTAACCATGGTGATAAATTTTTGTATGTCCCTTCTGTCAGGGAGGATATAAGGGAAAACTGATCATTAAAGATAGAAGCCACAGGAACAACTGTGTGGTTCAGTTGGTTGAGCACCCGACTCTTGGTTTTAGCTTGGGTCACGATCTCATGGTTCTGGAATTCAAGCCCCGCATCAGGCTCTGTGCTGACAGCACAGAGTCTGCTTGGGATTTTCTCTCTCCCTCTTTCTCCGCCCCTCCCCTGCTCTCCTTCTCTCTTGCAAAAATAAACATTATTTTAAAGAAAAGAAATAGAAGCCACAAAAATAAATTGTGACTTCACCAAGAAAGAAACACTTCCCTCTCTCTCTGCCCCTCCCCCACTTGTGTTTTCTCTCTCTCTCTCTCTCTCTTAAAAATAAACATTAAAAAATTAAAAAGAAAAAAGAAAACAAGGAAAGAAACCACAACTTGCAAAAGGCACCCTGACTCACAAGAAAGATAAGCTGTACCCAACTGAGCCATGACATCCATCACAGATCATATTAGCTCAAACTCTTTTCATACCAGTTTGTCTAGGTCCATATATTCCAAGATGAAACCACATACAAAATGATCTACAAGAATCTCTACATGAACTCATATGTTCTAAAACTACCATCACTGACTATTCCAGCAACATGGTTTACCAATTCTGACCCATGCCTGCCAAGATAATCTATGACCAACTCCAGCCTCCAAACTCTAAGAACACCCTCCTACAACTTCCCTTTTGAAATGATTCTCCATTCTCTCCTACTGCAGGAATTTCCTACTCTTTGACTACAGGTCTGGCCCTACTGGTCTTCGGGCCCCAGATTTTATCAAGAGCTGCACATATCTATGTGGATGAATCAGAAAACACTCAAGTAAAAGATGAATGTCAAAGTAAAGCAGTATAGTTCCAATAATTAACAAGTCAAGAGGCAAAATTAAACTGTATTTTTTTATGAAATGTATGTGGTTAAACTATAAATAAATCAAATAAATAATTAACACAAGATTCTGAGGGAAAGAGAAGGATAAGACTTGAGAAAGACACACAGGGGACTTCACAGGTACTGTAACACTCTATTTTTTAACATGGGTGGTGGGCAAACGGGTGGTTATTTTATTCTTTTATATTCTATGCACACATATTATAGATTTCATTGTACATAAATATGGTTCATGATTTTCAAAAAATTATATTTCCAAATGAGAAAACTGGGGTAATGTTTGTTAAATGGTTTGCCCAAGCTAGCACAACTAATTAGAATACAAACCTTTTGATGACAGAGATTTGTTCACTGTTGTATTCCCAATACCCAGAACAGTAGATTTCATGAAGCAGATCCACAGAAAATGTTTGCTCACTAAATGGAGAAGCTGGAACCCATCTATTCAGTATCCATCCATTCTTTGCACTCATGGTACCATGATGCCTAAACCAATAAGTGCCAGGAGGAAGTCTGGTGACAATACTACCATCAAGGACCTTTCCATTCAAATGTAATGTTTATAGGGGCACCTGGGTGGCTCAGTAGGTTGGGCGTCCGACTTCAGCTCAGGTCACGATCTCGCGGTCCGTAAATTTGAGCCCCGCATCGGGCTCTGGGCAGATGGCTCAGAGCCTGGAGCCTGCTTCCGATTCTGTGTCTCCCTCTCTCTCTGCCCCTCCCCCGTTCATGCTCTGTCTCTCTCTGTCTCAAAAATAAATAAAAACGTTAAAAAAAAAATTTTTTTTAAAATGTAATGTTTATATTCTATAATCTATTTCAAGAATTTCTTGGACCAAATCCAGCCCATCTTGTATTTTTATAAATAAAGTTTCATTGGAACACAACTGTGGCCATTTGTGATTGTATTGGCAACAGCTGCTTTAGCTTCACAAAGTCGAAGTTGAGTAGTTAGGCATAGACCACCTGGCCCACAAACCCTAAAATATTTACTATCTGAAATAGTAAATATCTTTCCAGAAAAAGTATTTAAATCCCTGGCCTATTTCGTTATGAATACTAAACCAAACTTTTCTCTCAAAGCTAGCCTCTGTTGTGCTCCACAGCCTTGGCAAGTTCCTCAGCCACTGGGAGTTTTAATTTCCTCATCTTGCTCATAGTTCATCATCCCAACAGAACTGTGCAGATTAATCACTAATAATGTCTAGAAGAAAACAAACACTTCTCACAAGGATTTCTAGTTTCTACTCCTAATTTCTCTGACATATTTTGGAACTGATTCTTCTTTCTCATTGCTTCTTTATTTATCTCTCCCTTGTTCTTTATTACCAAGGAAGTCTGTATGGAAAGGATATGGTTTTCCTTTTCTGTTTTTCCAAAATCCCTGCTCTCTTGCTACCTAACTCCCACCACAGGTTATCACTTCTGTTTGTGACATCGTGACCAGCTGCTATGGAAACACATGAGCTAGAGACTAGGTTGCTTTAAGGTGTTTGTGGAAACTTCCTTTAATAAAAGTATTGAGAGTCTGAATTCATGTGCATCTCCTTGGAAAGACATGAGAGGAAGGGGAAGCAAGAGACCGATAGGAGGCAAGAGGTACCAAACTGCATGTGTATATGTGTTGTGACTGAATATGGCAAGAAGGAAGGATACAGACTGGCGTCTAGGGAGGCTGACATCTTCTATTTGTCCACAGGACAGCTCATGGCCCTGAAAGTCCCACTTCAAGTTTCCACCATCATCCTACCTCTTCTTCTCTCAAGACTGCATCTTTCTGGCAAGGATCTTCATCCCTTGGAAGGGAGAATAGGAAGCCAGAGGTCAGGATTCATACCCAGCTAAGATTTGGGAGGAGGACACGCTTGACCAAATTGAAACGGACAAAGTAGAGTTCGGACTGGCACTACTATATGTGTGGCTCAGTGGGTTAAGCATCCGACTCTTGGTTTCGGCTCAAGTCATGAACTCATGGTTCAGGAGTTCGAGTCCCATGTCAGGCTTTGTACTGGCAGTGTGGAGCCTCCTTGGGAACTTCTCTCTCTCCCTCTCTTTCTCCCCCTCCCCTGCACATGCTTGCTTGCTTGCTCATTCACTCTCTCTTTCTCTCTCTCTCTCTCCTCAGAAATAAATAAATAAACTTAAAAAAAAAAGATGAGACAGAAAATGTGATGATGTCATCTCTACATCTTCTGACCCATTACGCCCTTTCCAGGAATGTGCTCTCAACTTACAGATATAATCTGGTCAGATAGGAAGAGCAACTCAGCCTGCAGAAAGTGAAAGGACCCATCAGTCCCCAAATCCTCCAAGGCAAGATCACCTCCTCTAAGACCAAATGCAGACAGACACTCCATTCACAAAATGGTAGACCTGGCCTGAGAATCAGGGCAGTCAGGCTTCAGAGACTACTCTTTTCATCCCTCTGTTTACTGCATGTGCCTATGCACCTGCGGCATGGATAGGTGTGCTTATGTAGCAAAACTGTGTGAGAGAGAAAGAGAGAGTACCTAGCAAAAATGAACAAAGCACAACTTGGAAAATGAGGATCCTCTCTGGAGGATCCCTTCACTCCAAAAATGAATGGAGATTTGTTTCAGCTCAGAAACAGCAGTTGACCCTATTGAGAGATTGCTTTCACACAATCTTCATATCATCAGGACATGTCTCCCTGTGATTTTATCTAAACTCTACACTAATATAATGGGACCCTTTCAGACACTTGCCATGGTAGATAAGCTAGGTATAGGGAAAGGGGTAAGGGATACAAGGAAACCCATTGTCTATGCTAAAATCAGATACGCTTGGATTCATTTGGACAACATGAATAAGACAGAGTGCTTCAGTCTCTACCAAAAGGTGTCCTTAACTTGGTGTATTGAAAATAGACTTTTTGTTTTCATCCTTGGGAGCTTCAGTCTGTTTGAGACAGGATGCTTTGTAATTCCTGCTACTTCCTGCCCACTGGCATTGTCTGAGCTTACAAACAGGAAATGTTACATTCTCCTCTTTGACCAATGCCAGTTCGGAGATAAATACTAGCTAGAGTATGCCCATGCAAAATGAGTAAGAGGAATATGGAACACCCACTATGTAACTGGCATGGTGCTTTATATGCACTGAATTTGTTAAGCTTCACTGCAGTCACAGGAAAAAATATTCCTGATGTCACTTCATGGATGAAGAAACTGAGGCTGGTTCAGTCCAGAGGTTGCCCAGAAATCGATGTTTTTACAGCAGCTGACCCCAGCCACTGTGAAGGCAAGCCCAAATTTTGAGTGCAGATCAGAATGACTCAAACACCAATGCTTGGGTTCTAGCTCTTGACATTACCTTGAGGCAGCTGGTCTCCCCACTTGAATCTCACAGTGTGTACCTCAAATCAAAAGGCTGTGGGTTAACTGGGGTGTTAAAATGGCACCAAATAAAATGGATGGTTATACCAGCTTACAATAGAGAAGATGGAGCGAGAGAATGTGTATGTGAGCATTTAACAAGGACCCTCTCTTTGACACCCTGTTAGGAAAGTAGACCTGACCTCACTAATCCCTAGCACAACCTTATGAGGGTGATAACACCCCCATTTTACAGATGAGGAAGTTGAAGCTCAGAGAGAATATAAGTCACTTTCCAAAATCCACACATAGAATCCAGGATTCCAACCCAAGTCTGATGGTAAACCTATGCTTTATCTCTAATTCTGTCACAATGACTTCTTTCCTGGAAATATGCATTTGAAAACATGCAGTTTTTTATGCCATTCACACACACACCCAAAAAATGGAGCCTGAAGATTGGACTTTATTTGTTATTCAGCTGGTTTCTGGGCCGGGTGTTGGAGATGAAAGGGGAGTCCCACTGGGAGAGCAATCTCTCAGAAGAGCCAGCTTCAGTTCTAGTGGGAGCCCCTATTCATTCTGGGGCAAGAAGCTCCTTCAGAGATGGCAACAGCAATACCCCCCAGGGTGTCTCTAACAAAACCCAAGCCGAGTCCTTCCAGGAAGAAGACTCACAATGTAGGAAGCCATGGGACTTCTCCAAAATTGGCTCTTGACTCCCAAATGTCACCCTCCCCATCAGCATGAAACCTGAATCCATTGTGCTACTATAACCATGTTGGCCTTGATATCACTATCCCTTCCTTTTGTGCTTGACCTCAAATATGGACTCATTCCCAACCACTCCTGTCTTGACTTTTCTGGTGCAGCTGACACCAGGCAGGGTCTCTTAAGCAAGATTTTACTAACTGGCAACAATAACCACATGGAGCCGGAATGGGAAATAACATGCAAAAGACTAACCTGGTTGGAGCACCTGGGTGGCTCAGTGTGAAGTGTCTGCCTTCAGCTCAGGTCATGATCTCATAGTTCATAAGTTCAAGCCAACAATGGGCTCTAAGCCCACTTCAGATCCTCTGTCCCCCTCTCTCTATTCCCTCCCCCACTGGTGTTCTCTCTCTCTCTCTCTCTCTCTCTCTCTCTCTCTCCCCCCCCCACCCCGACCTCTTTCCCTCCCCTCCCCTCTCAAAAATAAATAAACATTAAAAAAGACTAACCTGATTTAGGTAGGATAATTCCTTCCTCAGCCCTGGTCCCCTCTTAGGGGCATTTCCCTGAACAGTCCCCTTGCTTCCCATCTCTAACCAAGAGAGGTCAAATCCTTCCACCAGAATCCCCAAATACCTTTGGGCATATCCAAACCTCAACAACAGATGCATTATCTCCAGAGTGACAAGAATGATGTCTATATATCTGCTGTCTGATTGAGCTAGTATACAAAATATCATTCTTCTCTTAGAATAACTTTTTGGTATGATCTCAGCAGAAAGAGAAGGTCATCCCCAGTGTCAACCCCAGCAGTGATTGACTACTGTATTTCCTTGATGTTAGAAGTTCCAAAGAGTCATGCCTCCTATAAGGCATTAAGGGTCATCTTGCACACTACCAATTTTATTTCCGTCTCTGAGGACCTACCTCTTCCCCTAGACGGCTGACAATGGGAGCATGCATGTCAGTCAGGGGACACCTCACTCCCCACTGGCTTGGCACTGTCTTGCTCAATAGGCAGAATCCACTGGCTTATGGCTCTGACATCACCTACCTCAACACCCAACTCTGGCATGGTGCCCTCCAGCTCTGCCTTTTAATTCTTAAAGCCTGGGCTCTTAAAAAGTCAAATACCTGCTCCCTCTTATTAAACAAGGCAGGGTTGAGAAAGCTTGGCTCATTCTGACCGGCTCTGAACCACAGATAATCTCACTTCATTAAAAACCCCATCAGCTTTATCTCTAAAGTTATTCCAGGAAAAGTGCTAGAGCATTTCATAATTAACATGTGGCAGCAGGTGCTGTGAACAAAGCAGGCACAATTATAATAACTTGAAGTCAATAATTCATAAACGATAATGTATTATTAATCAATTATTGGGGCCTGAACAACATTTAATGAGATTAAGCTGATTGCCAGGCCGAACTCTTGGATACATATTGATTTAATCGGAGTGCTTAATTAAACTATGTAAGTTGCCCACCAAATCATTACATCACAGCTGCTTTCAAAGGCAGACAGTTTCTATTCCACTTTTCTTCCTTGTGAATCAGGAATGGTTTATTGATTGAAAAGAAATTAAGATAAGGATTCTTGGTTTTCATAACAACTTAAGAAACTACCACGTGATCTGGCTATATTTCTTTTCGATTATAAAAATAAACGCTGTCTGCACAAGTGTATTCAGAGTGCAATTTGGTATGTACAAATTCTGTTTTTGTTTTTGTTCTTCCCAAAGAGTTCAGAATCTTAATCAACAGGACCGCATTAGATACCTAAACAAAGATAGTTGCTTACAATGTCCCATTTTAAGGATCAGAACACTGAGCCTCCCAAAAATGAAAAACTGCAAAATATTGAGAAGAATTGTGATTTACATTCCAATGGCCCCTGAATCCCTTTCCTACCCTAAAGTGTGTCCAACACCTCAAATTAACCTTCAGTCAACTGAAAACCATAGGGGACTATCCATTCTACTTACGGTAGCATCTTCCAGAAGTTTCCAGTAGCATCTTCCAGAAACTGAAAGCTGCTTCCCCCACAGCTGAAAGCTTGCAAAATCGCCCCTTACAAACACAATGCATACATCCTTGTCTTTTGACATGCAGGTCCTCCTTTTGCTTGTCACATTGCTAATGATGGGAGTTATTTATGTTGAACAGGGAACAAAATGTTTTTTGCTCAGTGTTCCTGCACAACGATCCTGCTTGAGGGGAGACAGTGACGGCTCTGTTGAAGCATCCTGGGGTCCAGGGAGCCCTGCTGGTCTTTCTAATTAGGGCTTTACCCTGTCAGTTTCCTGAATAGCCACTTCCAACCCAGATGCACATCACTACGTGTTGAGGATGCCCTCGCCCTGTACAAATCTGGGATGTCAAAATCCACAGCTGCCACCTGGACTCAACGTTCAATGAGCCACAGAAAACCAGCTGCAGGGAAGGTACACAGAACACTGGGGCACCACCGATTCCCTCTGAGTTGCGGCGTGCGAACTCTTAATGCCCTCATCTGTTGCTGGGGAGAGGCAACAGTGCACACACCAGCTTGAGGGGAGAACTCTATCACAAGATCATTATCAAGGTAGCTACGAGCATACAATTTAATTATCACATTTTGGGCAGTTAACATGCCCACTGGTTCAGCCATGCTGCTGAACGTCTCCTGTGACTAGAAACAGTAGCGTGATCTCCCAGCTACGGCCTCAAGATTCCACACACACTTGTCTTGCCAAACTCCTTCCTTTTTTATAACTTTGTTTGGGAAAATGTGTATATGGTAAACCACCACAAACAAATTGGAAAATGTATCAAAGGCATCCGTTTGCCTCCACTAAACCCAGTCCCAGGCTTGTTCGGTGTGACGGTTTTGTTTTGGAATGAAAGGGAGTTCCTGCTATTGTATTTACTCATCACTCACCTCTACTACAGAGGAATGAAGGATCCCAGGAGGTTTGTGAACATTAATGACGGAAGAATGGCCAGGATCCATCTCCAGGTTCTCCTGCCTCTCTCTATCCTGGCTTTAAGTCAATTTATTTTTGAGACAGAGTGAGAGAGAACCCTAAGCATGCTTTGCACTGCCAGCGTGGACCCCGATGGGGAGCTTGAACCCACAAAGCGCAAGATCATAACCTGAGGCAAAGTCGGACACTTAACTGATTGATTCACCCAGGTGCCTTTCTCTATTCTGGCTTTTTGAGAGCATGGGGAACACAGACCAGCTATGCTGAGAATCCTTCACTGTCCTGATTACATTAAGTGCCCCTGCCCTGCAAGTTACAATGTAGATATTTCCCCCAGTTCACCATGGGGACCAGAAGAATCTCTACCAGTTGCAAGAGGACAAAAATTTCCTCCCACAGCTGGAGTTACCTCAAGCAAGCCTCACAGGGCAGAACTACAGGGAGTGATTAAGTGCAATGTCCTTTTGAGGTTTCTGGTGTTGATGTTGGATGCAGGTGACTGAAACCAGATAGAGGTGCCTCTAGGTAAATCAGTCATCTTAAAGGCAACAAAACCAAATGGTCTTCTGATGACATTCATGATGTCAAAGAAAACAGAAAGCACTGGAGAAAACCTGGTCCCTTTGTTGGATTCTATATTCAGAAATTCCAAAATACTGCTTCACTAAAATTCTGACTTTGTGCTAGGAGAAAAAAAAAAAAAAAGTATCCCAAGAGTCAGAAAAGAAAGAATATTCTTTCGGCAGCAGTAACGTCAAATGCTAAATATAGCATAGCAGATCCGCTATTTCAGATTCACAAGCAGACTTTCAAATTCATATTATCCGTTATAGTAAACAAAAAAAAAGACTTTCATTTTCCCTTCTAATAGAAAGAAGTGGCACGGAAAGTGAAAGATCAAGGAGTGAGAACCTCCATTTCCAGCAGAATAATAGCCTAAATATTCTGAACAATCCTCTGAATGAAACAACCAAAATGCTAAAATATTTGTTTCAAAAAACATTTTGAATGCATTGCTGAGCCTCTCAGAAAAGAAGAAGTCTGTAGATGCCAAAAACAAAGTGAGACCAAAAATAAATAAATAAATAAATGAATAAAATAAAATAAAATAAAATAAAATAAAATAAAATAAAATAAAACAAAACAAAGAAACCTTGTAAGGTAAGCAAACATCAAAGCATATTTTCTCCTGGAGGGGTTCTACCAAGCCCTGGAGACCTTGAGCTTCTGCTTTGAAGGCTGCAGGAGACCTGGGGAAGTGAAACACAGGGCTCACTCATGGTGGGGCATCCCCAAAGGTCTTCATTCTCAATTCACAGAAAGGGAGAGCAAGAACAACATTTTATCCCAAGTTCTCTCTATGAATATACACCTACAAGCAAATCTTCACATCCATTTGAATGTATGATCCATATCCGTTTGTGGCCCCCCAAATCTGAGGCAAGGGATACAGTCACTCACGTGCTAGCATCAAATGACAAACAGAAGCAAATATGAATGCTTTCTTAAATTAAGCGGCCTCAATCCCATCCTTGAATATTTTCCACAGATAAAATTCCACGTACAATGAGTGACTTACTGTAAAAAAAATCACAAAGCAAACCAGGAAACAAAGCCCTGTGAGTGAGAGGCAAGAGAAAGGAGAATCAGAAGAGCAAAGACTGGAGATTAATTTATGGAAATCATAGGACATAACTAAGCTGAACATCTCAAAAAATGAAATCAATTTGAGATATGAGCAAGGAATAAGGCCATAAAAGCAGACATACTGATGTGGAAATAAAATTTCTAGAAGTGAAAAATCTAATAATTGGAACTAAAAAGTCAGAGAGGAGGATGTTAAGTGGAGAGCCCAAGGGTGAGGAAACCCACTAACAGAAAAATAATAGACTGTTTTAAACAACCTTCTCAAGAAAACATGTGGAAAGCCACTGGAGAATGATGCTTCCACCCTATCCATACAAACAAAGGTTTTAAAAGTGCTCAACAATCCATTTATTATAACTTTCCTTGAGCCTATCAGAAGTCAAAGTCATAAAGCAGACAAATGAAATGAATTCCAGAGTGTTAAGTCCCCTGCAAGGATAGACACACAAAGTTTTTACCTTTGTTGGAGCACAACAGGAAGAAAGCAGCTGCTACATTAGAAGTAAAATGTTAAGAAATTCCTGAAAGCCCTGTGTAGGATAGCTATTGACTAGAATCAATCGTACACAAGAGGAGTCCACCCTTACTTACAAACTCTTCTCTTTGGATCAGTTGTAGAGTCGGAGAATAAGAAAAGTGCCCCCTGCACCACCACCCCCACACGCACAGTGGAATAGGCCAGTTGAAGGTCAGTTGCTACTGATGGACAGGGTAAAATACCACCTGCTTCTTTGGACGCTCTCCTACAAAGTAAGACCTTAAATTGCTGTGGGAGGACCAGCAGACCCTCTCACCCTCAGAACTCAGTACTCAGTGCTTCTGAGATGGGGGGAGGTGCAAAAGTTGTCTGCCCCTGGGGGCAGAAACAGAGTGTGGAGCCTAGGTTCTCTGTGATGCAGACAAGCTGGTGAGGGCTCAGGGTGGGGCAGGAACACTGAGCATTGTCCTTGCCCCTGACCCTCCCCCTGCCCTGTAGGCTCTAAGCCAATTACAGGACAACAGCAACTACCACTGGAAGAAATGGAAGCCAGCCGCACACACTAAGAGTAATAAGAACAAAACCCACTCCTGATCAGATCCACGGCACTCCATGTTGACAGAAGAAGGCAGATCCATTACTGAATGTAAATAGTATGGATCTCATTCTCTACTATTCTTCCAAACCTATTGAATTCCTAACATTCAATAAACAAACAAACAAAACCACTATCAGGAAATAAGCAGAAATAGGCTCAGAGAAGATTTAAATGCTAAAATTATTAAATAGGGACTTGCAAAGAAATATGATTAATATGTTAAAGCCTATCATGCAAAAGAAGGAAAATGTGAATGACCAGATGGGGAATTTTAGCCGGGAGAAGGAAACTGTAAAAAAAAAAAAAAAAAAAAAAAAAGTCAAGAGGAAATTCTATAAATTTTTTTAAATTATATCAGACATGAATTCTCTTGGTGGGCATATCAGAAGACTGGACAGATAATGAAATAATCAGGGAGTTTAAAGAACAATGTATAAAATTACACAAATCTAAACAAGCAAGGAGGAAAGAAAGAAAGAAAGAAAGAAAGAAAGAAAGAAAGAAAGAACAGAATAAATCATTCAAGAACTGTGGGACAACAATACAAAAGGGTCTCACATATATATAAATGGGGTTTCCAGCATGGGAAGAGAGAATGAGGCAGAATACATATTTGAAGAGATAAAGACTGAAATTTTTCAAAACTTAATGAAAAATACATCACAGACATAGGTAGCTCAGAGAAGTTTGAAATGATATGTGAATAATAGATACATACATATATACATCACACCTACATAAGTCATAGTCAAACTGATGGAAACCAAAGATAATGAGAAAATCTTGAGGGCAACCAGAAAAAAAGTAAAACATTGAAGAGGGAGACACAAAGATAAGAATTATACCATAGTTCCTACCAGCCAACTATGCAGCCAGAAGACATTAGAGCAACATCTTTAATATACTGAAAGGAAAACAAAACAAAACAAAAAAACCTGTCAACCTAGAATTCCATACTCAGAAAAAAAAATTCAAAATAAAGGGAAATATAAAGACTTTTCTCATAAAAATAAAAGCTCAGAGAGTTATTGCCTGCCGATATGCCAATAATACAAGAAGTATTAAAGTTCTTCAGAAAGGAAAAATTGCAGGTGAAAAATTGGATCTAAAATAAATAAAGTAGACCCAAAAGAGGGAAAATAAGAGATAATATCTGTTAGTTTCTTATGACTGCTATACCAAATTACCACAAACTTCGTGGCTTCAAATACCACCACAAACTACTTCTCTTATGTAGTTCTGAAGTCCAGAAGTATGGGTTCAGTGAGCCAAAGCCAGCGATGTGCCAGGATGATGCTCCTACAGGAGGCTCTAGGAAGGAATCCATTTCCTTGTCTTTTCTAGCATCTAGAGGTTCAGTCCTTGCATACCTGAGACCATGAACTTTTCCCCCATCTTCAAAGATGTAGCATCTTCTTTTTGTGCCTCTGTTTCTGCCCCATGACCTCTCTATTCACAATCTCCTTCTGCCCCTCACTGAAAAATGTGCTTATGATGACATTTAGGCCCCATCCAAATAATCCAGTATAATCTCTTCATCTAGAGACCCTTAACTTAATAATAACTGCAAAATCTTTACCATATAAGGTATCCTTCACAGGTTGCTGGGATTAGGATATGAATATATCCTAATATATGGGGGGGGGGGGCATAGTCAGATTACCACAATATAAAAACACTTCCCACCTCATTTTATGAAGCCAGCATTATCCGAATACCAAAACCATACAATGATATTTAAAGAAAAAGAAACTATACAGATCAATATTCCTCATAAGTGTGGGGCAAATATTATCCCAAACAAATGGAGTTTTTATCAAAAAATAGTACACTTATCCTGATGAGCACTGAGTAGTATACGGAACTGTTGAATCACTGGATTGTACACCTGAAACTAATATAACACTGTATGTTGACTATATTGGAATTAAAATAAAAAAATGAAATAAAATAAAAATGCAAGTTTGGGTCAACAATTGAAAATCAAACAATATTCACCACATGAGCAGGTTAAAAACAAAAAATAATATGACCATTTTTGACAATTCTCAGCTTACTAAAATTATATTTCAACTTTTTCAAGGATATCTATTTAAAAAAACCTACAAATAATACCATACTTAACGGTAAAGACTAGTTTCCCTCTACAATCACAAGAACAAGTTACACTACCTCTTATCACCACTTCTATTAAATATTATATTGGAGTTCCTAGGCAATATTATAAGGCAAGAAAAATTTTTAAAATACAAAATAAACAAAAAGTAATAAAATTCTTTATTCACAGTCAACAGGCATGTCCTGTATGCTAAAAATTTAAAAAGAAAAAAAAAACTATGCAAAAAGCTATTGGAAGTAAAAACGGTAGCAAAGTCACATGAATCAAAGTTGATACACAAAAAATCAACTGTATTTTCATATACTACCAATAAAAAATGAATTTTTTTGCCATAACCTCAAAGGTGAAATGGGAGGTACATCTAAAAAATATATAGGGGCTCCCGGGTGGCTCAGTCGGTTAAAGGCATCCGACTTCGGCTCAGGTCATGATCTTGTGGTTGTTGAGTTTGAGCCCAGGGTTGGGCTCTGTGCTGACAACTCAGAGCCTGGAGCCTGCTTCAGATTCTATGTCTCCCTCTCTCTCTGCCCCTCTCCCACTTATACTGTCTCCCTCTCTCTCTCTCTCTCTCTCTCTCTCTCTCTCTCAAAAATAAACATTTAAAAAAATTAAAAATAAATTAAAAAATAATAAAAAAATATGTAAGAAGTTTATACTAAACACTGTATAACACTTAAAGAAATTAAAGAAGGCCTAAATAAACGGAGAGGCATATCATGTTCATGTGTAGAAAAAACACAATATTGTGAAGATTTCAATTTTTCTCAAATTTCAAAATCTCAGTAGCCTTTCTTAAAAAGGAAAAGAAAAAGAAGAATCTTAGTTCTTGATCTACACTTCATGATATAGACTAAAATCAACTTGATATATACTTAAATGTAAAACTTAAAATTATTTTAAAACCTTAGAATAAAAATTTTGTGATCTTATTTTAGGCAAAGGTTTCTTAAGCTCAGTACTATTAACATTTTGAGGTGGGTTGGGGGGACTGTCTGTGCATTGTAGGGTGTTTAGTAGCATATCTGGCCTCTACACTCTAGATGACAGTAGAAATCCTTCCAGTTGTGACCATTGTGGCAATCAAAAATGTCTCTAGACCAATTTTCTCCTGAGGAGCAAAAATATATCCCCAGTCAATAACCACTGAGTCAAGTAAATATGTCTTATCTAGAATACATAAATCACTAACCCTAAGCATAAACAAAACCAAAAACAAAGCAAAACAAAAAAACAGTATTTTAAAAATCTCTACTCTTTAGGAGACACTTTTAAGAAAGTGAAAATCAAGTCACAGATTGGATAAAAATATTTGCAAAGCACATATCTGATGAAGAATTTGTATCCAAAATAAATAATCGAACTCAATAGTAAGAAAAAATATTTGAAGAGACATTTCAATATCATTGATCACCAAGGAAACACAAAGTCAACTATAATGAAATACTATTTCATACCTATTAGACTGGAAAAAAATTTAAAAATAAAAATACAAAGTACTAGCAAGGATACTAAGCAACTGAAATTCTCATACAATGTTGGTAGGAATGCAATACTTTGGAAGAACAACCACTTTGTAAAATTATGGGGCAGCTTGTTAGAAATTTAAACATACACTTAATTTCTTTACCCAATATAAATGAAAATATATATTCACACAAATACCTGTATATGTGAATAGTAACTCTATTCGTAATAACAAGTCTGGAAACAGCCCACATGTCTACCAACTGAATAGATAAATGAACCATGGCCCATCCACTCAACAAAATAATACTCAGCAATAAAAAGGAATAAGCTACTGATACATGCAAACAATATGAATGAATCTCATGAGCATTATGTTAAGTGAAAGAAGATAGGACAAAAGACCACATATTCCATCTATACGGCATTCTGAAAAAAGGCAAAATCATAGGAAGAGAAATCAGTTCAGTAGTTAAGGCTACCCTTGCGTACCCCAAGAAACAGGAAAGAAGTAACTTCTCAAGGGAGGTTAAAGGCCCTACATTATGGGTGATAACAAGAACAGATGCAGGGATTCCACTTATTTCTTCAATAAATATTTAGTGTGCACCTGTTTTGTGCAGGGACTCTTGGTTCGTAGAGATACCATGGTGACAAAATACAGCAAACAGTCTGTGTTCTCATGGAGCCAACAGGGAGGGCCATGAAGAAAACAGAACAGGGTCATGTGATAAAGAGGCTCTGGATGGAGGAATAACTCTCAATATGGTGATCCAAGAAGGCAGATGATATATAATAAGAAGAAATCGACCATGTCAAGCAATGGAGAAAAGGGAACAGCAAATGCAGAGGCCCAGGGGAGTGTAGTTAGCTCACTGTTTTCAAGGAATAGAAAGATTATTCTGGTTGGAGGATACTGAGTGACAAAGGAGTAAGATATAGGTGAGAAAGGTATGCAGTCTGGCAGAGGCAATAAAATTTCGATTTTACTAAAACTACAAAGGTTATTAAGGTTCACATGACCACATATGGATTCATACATCTGGAGGAATCTAGAACATATGAATTGTAGCATAAACAATTACTCTTACATATAGGGAATTGCATCTTGAAGGTAAAGGATCTTCTCTCATTATTGCACAGTCGAAAGAGGTGGCAGATTATGAAGCTTAAGATTCATGCGCCACCTGGGTGGCTCAGTCAGTTGAGCATCCGACTTCGGTTCAGGTCATGATCTCACAGTTTGAGTTCGAGCCCTGCATTGGGCTCTGTGCTGACAGCTAAGAGCCTGGAGCCTGCTACGGATTCTGTGTCTCCCTCTCCCTCTGCCCCTCCCCCACTCATGCTCGTGCTCTCTCTCTCTCTCTCTCTCTTTCTCAAAAATAAATAAACATTTTAAAAAAAGATTCAGACAGGGGATAAATTGGAGCTCTAGCTCTTACTAATCACATGTCTTTCCAGGGCCTCAATTTTATCATCTAATAATGGAGATAATAAATACAATTCTGTTTTTTTCTTTACCTTGCAGAGCTGTTATATGGAACAATTAATCATATGGAAATACTCTGTAAAGAGTTAATTCCCTTAGCAGATATAAATTATTATACCTCATGAACATACTTCTAGAATAGAATGTTCTGTGATAGATTATGATTGATTCTGATACAATATATTACATGTTTCTGCTACAGTAACCACACATAGTCAACTTTTAGTATCCTTGCTAATTGAGAAAATTTTTCAGGTAATACAAAATTTGTTTTATTTCCCTCTGAAATAGATTATATTTTATAGCATATTGGCTTTATAATTATATTTATCCTGAGTTCTTACATAATTTGCAGGCTTCTGAAAATGAACATTTCCAAAACTGAACTCATTATCCCTCCACAGCAGCCTTGTTCTCTCATATATGCCTTTGTTGGCATTATACTGTTCACCTATCACCCAAAGTAGAAATACTTCAACTCTGTGACCTTTATCCCTACTTCCAACCAACCACCACGGCCTCTCAATTCTTAGACATCTCTTGTAAATTTAAACCCTTCCACATTTCCATAGACCTCTTCCTTGGAAACCACATCACCTGTTGGAAGATTAACAATTGCTATTATTTCTGGAGTACCCATGTGCCAGGCACTGTTCTAAGCCCTTTAAAATCTTCGGATTGCCCCAGGAAGAAGGTACTGGTTATGACTCACAATTTATAAATGGAGAAACCAAGGCACAGAATATTTAAGCACCCTCCCCAAGGTCAAGCTGATACATGGCAGAACCAAGATTACCCCCCCCCCCCCCACACACACACACACAGTGAGTCTGATTCTAGTCTAACTGCATAAAACCTCTTCTGTGTCAAGTTCTAGGTCACCTAACTTCCCCTCACCCTGGACTTCAGCTCCACATGACTGCCACAAAACTTTCTTCCAAAACAAGTCTGATCTTGTCATTTCTTCGCATTTAATAACATCTTATGAGCCCATTATTGCCTTCAGGAGACACTTCCTAACATGAAAAATAAGGGCCTTAACCACTTAGCCCAAATCACCTTTCTCATCTATCATCATATCCCATAATCAACCTACAGTCCTGTAGTCCTGGTGCCCTGAGATTTCCAGAGCGTTAGGTCCAGGCCCCCCAGCCTCTGCAAATGCTGTTTTTCTACTGGAGAAGATACTCCCCTATTTCTCTGCATGTGCCAGTCTGATTTCAAGATACAGATCAAATAGCACTCAAAATGGCCAAAATGAAGAAATCAGGAGACTATAGATGCTGGAGAGGATGTGGAGAAACAGGAACCCTCTTGCACTGTTGGTGGGAATGCAAATTGGTGCAGCCGCTCTGGAAAGCAGTGTGGAGGTTCCTCAGAAAATTAAAAATAGACCTACCCTATGACCCAGCAATAGCACTGCTAGGAATTTATCCAAGGGATACAGGAGTACTGATGCATAGGGGCACCTGTACCCCAATGTTTATAGCGGCACTCTCAACAATAGCCAAATTATGGAAAGAGCCTAAATGTCCATCAACTGATGAATGGATAAAGAAATTGTGGTTTATATACACAATGGAATACTACGTGGCAATGAGAAAAAATGAAATATGGCCTTTTGTAGCAACATGGATGGAACTGGAGAGTGTGATGCTAAGTGAAATAAGCCATACAGAGAAAGACAGATACCATATGGTTTCACTCTTATGTGGATCCTGAGAAACATAACAGAAACCCATGGGGGAGGGGAAGGAAAAAAAAAAAAAAAAAAAAGAGGTTAGAGTGGGAGAGAGCCAAAGCATAAGAGACTGTTAAAAACTGAGAACAAACTGAGGGTTGATGGGGGGTGGGAGGGAGGGCAGGGTGGGTGATGGGTATTGAGGAGGGCACCTTTTGGGATGAGCACTGGGTGTTGTATGGAAACCAATTTGACAGTAAATTTCATATATTAAAAAATTAAAAAATAAATAAATAAATTAAAAAAAAAAAATAGCACTCAAAATCTGTTTTATCACTATACAGTGGGCATAATTATTCTCTTCCTCAACTCCCAAGGGAACTATGAGGACCAAGTGATATTAAGTAAAAACTTTCTAAGACCAAAGTACTTATGTGGTAGGGAATAAGCAAAGCTATTCAACTATAAGGTTTTACAGTCTTCCCCACTCCCTCCAACTGGCCTTGGAAGGAGTAAGATTCATTCATAGTCTTCCTTTTCGTGGACTGATGAGGCAAATGTGGGAAGCCTAAAAGAGATATTCAACCAGTCAAAATGCCATAGAGTTTTGAGGGTTTGTACTGAAAAAGGAGGGGTTACCTAGTATTTATGTATGTGCAGACTGGTAACAGAAAGATGAGGACAACTTGTGAATGGTTTGGATGTGTTTTACATATTCTCTGTCATGCCTTCTTAAGAGAGATACAAATAGTTCTTCAAATGGTTTGGGGTTTCCTTTTTTTTTTTTTTTTTTTTTTAAAGAAAAGCAGTGTGTGAGCCCTGGGAAGCTGTGGTGGTGGAGTGAGATCACCTCACATCCAGAGCCATGCAAAGGTTACACTCTGCCCTTTTAGGGTATGATAAATGCAGGGTGGAGGGGTCTCCAATTGCAAGGTTTTATTTTATTTTATTTTGCAATTCCAATTATTTAATTTTGAAAAAGAGAGCAGAGGCACTCGAGTAGGGGAGGGGCAGAGAGAGAGGGAGAGAGAATCCATGCTGTCAGCCCAGAGCCCGACACGGCACTCGATCCCACGAACCATTGAGATCATTACCTGAGCTGAAATCAAGAGTCAGATGCTTAACCAACTGAGCCACCCAGGCGCAACTTTAGGTTTCTGGCTGAGGTTTCTGTGAGAGACATGTCACTATAAGACCACCATGCAGATAGGATTTAAATAGCTCACCCCTGTGGGTGTAAGTCCCCCTTTGATCCCACCACACAGGCAAATGGTCTCTTGTCTCTGCTTGCAGTGCACTTTGTTTATCCCCCTGCTCTGGTATACCTTGCTGTATCACAATGTCCTGTTAACGTGATTTACACATACACACACATAACTTCCCTGGAGAATGCGAGTGCCTCAACAAGGATTAAATAATATTTACCTTCATATTCCTAATATCTTCCATGCTTCCTAGCCCTGGTTGCCTGGAGAGATGCAAATCCCAGGACAAGGAAAAGGCACAGCTCACTTTCTCCAATTCTAATTCCTCTTATTAAAAGTGTCCACAGAGAGAAGTCTTTATGTTCTGGTAGCCCCTTTGTTAGTTCTAATATTCGTCAGAAGTCCACGCTTTACAGAAAAGGAAAATAAGAGGATTTCACCAGGCAACAAGGGGTCTGAGGTCTAGGGCCACTTCAGCCAGCGAGGGTCTCTAGACAGGTCCAGCCATGCCCTGAGCTTCAGTTCCTCAACTGAGGAATTGGGGCTCGATGATCTTTATGGATTTTTAAGCTCTAAAATTCAGGGCTCCCTTAGTAATACTGGGCCCTACATGCCTCTGGCAGGGGGCCGCGATGGGGGTGGAGGCCAAAAGTAAACAAATACACAGAAAATTCTAGAAGTGAGAGGTGCTCACTTCACTAAAGTTTCTGTTTTCTTTGGACCACTTCTGTCGCTTCTCGATCTCCTCAGCAGAAAGCTCCGCTCTTCATTCCTGATCAGGTGTCTCCAGGACAGACAAAGGCAAAATGATTTGCAAAGAAGCCAAAAGGGGAATTCTGTAACTGTGTATTTTTCCACTCCGTTCTAATTTAAAACCACTTACAAGTGACAACTCCCAACCTGAGGCAGGTGCCTCCTGGTAGCTCATTATACCCTGGGGACCCCATATAAATCTTTTTTTTCTGAGAACAGCTATTGTCTTCCAAGGAAAAGCTTTTAGCATAATGGCAGGCTGAATAGAACATTGCTTTTGTGAGAATATTTTTAAGAAAAAGAAAAAGAAAAAGAGAAAGGTATTCTTTAGTAACTACAAATGTCGCTTCCTGCCTCCCCCACCTCAGGCCTCCTGGAAAGAACTGTGTGTGAGCCCCTGTGGTAGAGTGATGTCACCTCACCTCCCGAGACATACAAAGGTTACGCTCTGCTCTTTTAGGGTATGATAAATGCAGGGTGGAGGTGTCTCCAATTGCAAAAATAGCAGGTCCACCCCCTCCCATCCACCTTTGTTGTCTCCTGACTTCTCACAAGTCAGTGAGTCAGGCGGTGACGAGTCACTTCAAGAATGAGAGTTTCTAATAAGAGAACGGCATTTTCCCTCAGAAGATGCCCACAAATTAACTCCTCCTCTCAGGTAACTCTTGAGAACAGTCAAGACAATATTGTTACAGGGGGAAATATGTCCAAAGGGGGAAAAATAATTGGCAATAAAGCCCCCGAAAAAAAAAATGAACCATCCATCACAGAGACGTAGCTCCCCAAACTAAAAAGGGACCCAACTTCCTCAGGACTGAAATGGGGATTTAGAATATGAGGTTATGGGGGACGTGTAGAGAAAATGGAAGTCAACAAAATGGTGGTGGGCTTTAATAAGCAGCATGTCCTGTTTGTGTGCCTTTCTGGGGAATACCCCAGGGAAGGGCAGATCCCTAAGGAGGGGGCCACCCTGGAACTCTGGGCTAGAGGCCTGGGGTCTCTTTGCTGAGCCACCACTTACCACCCTGGTGGGTGCAAGCTGGTTATTTACCTTTAGTGAGCCTTAACTTTGCTGTCTGCAATATGGGGAGAATGACAAGAGTCTGTGAGAGCACACTTAGCCCTTCTGCAAGAAGCAGAAAGGAGGCCTGGTTTAGGGGGATGGCTGAGCCTCAGAGACCCCGGAACCATTCTCCTCTCTGGGCTTCTCGCCCTCATCCACTGGGGTTTGAGTAAACAATGACCTTCAGTTCATGGGGTGCCTGGGTGGCTCAGTCGGTTACACGTCTGACTCTTTAGTCATGATCTCACAGTTCGTGAGTTCAAGCCCCACATCCGGCTCTGCGCCTCTCTCTCTGCCCCTCCCCCATTTGTGCACACATTCATTCTCTTTCTCTCTCTCTCTCAAAATAAACATTAAAAAAACAAATGACCTTCAGTTCAAATCCAAAAAGCAAACAACACACACACACACACACACACACACACACACACACACACCATCCCTGAAAAGCACATAAACTTAAGAAAATATGAGTTCTCAACTCTCTACTTAGAAGTTGCATATTCCGAGCATCTGTTAAAGTACCTATTAACACATAACGTATTAAGGATTTAACCATGCAAAGTATAATCATGCCAGAACACCATTTTAGCCAATGGAGCCTAGTCCCAGAAAGCACTAGAAACAACTTCCTGGATCAACCTTGCCTTCCAAACCTATCCCCAGACCTGCTCAGGTGATGCCTTCTGCTCCAAACTGATGGAGCCCCCACTCCATTCTCTTGGACACTGTTCACTCCTCACTCACACTCTGCTCTCCAAATCCCAAAGGTCTGGGTTTCCTTTGACATCTGGAATCCTTCCAGTCAGGAAGGGCCTGGCCCTGCTAATTCCCAGATACCTCATCCACCAGGAGCCTAAAGCTAGAATGAGCTGTATGCCCTTTTGTAATGGCTCCTTTGATCGTCAGTTTCTCATCAAGCCTGTCTCCTCCGTAATGATTTCAGGGACAATCTCTCAGAGAACGACCCTGCTCATTGTCCCACTGAAAAGGGCAGACAGTGACTTTGCTCTTGGAGCTCTGCCAGCATTTTGGCTCTGAGGGCTCAGATCTCAAAGTGTAAAGTGAGTCTCTCTGGGGACCACGGTCAGCACCCATCCTCAATTCTCCAGACACCCGTAAAAGATCCACCAGGGAAACTGGGCTACCACTAAGCTGAAAATATAGTTATCAAGAAAATAAGGCTAATTATATCCAGGAAAATACCTTTTTATTTATTTAAAAAAATTTTTTTAATGTTTTTATATATTTTTGAGAGAGAGAGAGAGAGAGACAGAACATGAGTGGGGGGAAAGGGCAGAGAGAGAGAGAGACACAGAATCTGAAGTAGGCTCCAGGCTCTGGGCTGTCAGCACAGAGCCCAACGTGGGACTCAAACTGATGAACGCGAGATCATGACCTGAGCTGAAGTCGGACGCTTCACTGACTGAGCCACCCAGGTGCCCCTATTTTTTAAAATTTTTTAATGTTTATTTATTTTTGAGAGACAGAGAGAGCACAGCAAGGGAGGGGCAGGGAGGGAGGAAGACAGAATCCAAAGCAGGCTCCAGGCTCCGAGCTGTCAGCACAGAGCCCAACATGGGACTCGAACCCATAACCCATGAGCTCATCACCTGGGCTGAAGTCGGACACTTAACTGACTGAGCTACCCAGGAGCCCTGGAAAATATCTTTTTTAAAAAAATGCTTTCGAAATATACATCAAATCACATTATCCTTCTAGGAGACTCTCTGGAGCCCAGACCCCTGGAAGGAGTAAAAGTAATCAATAAATTGTCCTTGATAATCTCTAGTCCAGGACTTTTGGACCAGGGAACCAGTCTCAAGCAAGGGACCTACCTTCTCCCTGGGCCCCAGAGCCACGCTGTTACGTCTTAGGTTTCTGAAAGAAGACTGAAGTGATAACCCTACACGGAGGAAAGAACATGTTCCAGTGCACAAAATACCTCCTTATGAGGAGTGAGGGTCAGCCACTGCACTAGAAACTGGCCAAATCCCAGCTAGATACTCTGAAACTGGCCTGGCCCCGGGGAGGGAGGAAGAGGGTGAGACCACTCAAATTCACCTGGATGGAGGCCTGCAGGCAGGAGAGCCTTGAGCTCCTTTGCTATTTTCTCATTCTAAAACAATGCATCACATTTTGTGGTTGAAAGGAAGTTAAGTGGTTTTATTACTGATTTACAGACATGGTTAATTGCAATTTAGAGGGTAGGTGGTATTTATATTGTGCTGGATATTTCCTTTCTCAGAAACACAACATGGCATGTATCTGTATATACGTATCGCAACCTGCTGAGAAAATTGCTTCTTCTGCAGCCCAGAATCCGTAGCCCATAGTCTGAGACTATTCCCAGCACTGCAGCCCAGCCACACAATCTCCACTCTGTACGGGGATCTGAGGAGTCTGAATCTTCTCCCCCCCACCCCCACCCCCGCCTTCCTGCCACAGCATCTGAAACATCCACCATGGAAAGGCTTACACTGAGTTGGGAAAGCAAAATGAAATTCACCGTGAGCCGGAAGAGGGTAATACATCTAGTTGTGGTCCACTCAGTGTGACTTGCTTTAACAACTAAGCTGGCTTCTAATAATGTGAGGACACAAGACAGCGAGGAGGGAAAGTTCTGGTTTTGAGGGGAACCTGAATGTAATGCTGAACACCTGCTTGAATGACAGTGTTCGGACATCTGTTGGGTATATGGACTCTGCAATCAGAGTAACAGAATCGGAAACCTGGCACCACCATGGACCAGGGTAGTTAACTCCCCTTAGCCCCATTTACCTCACCTGCAAAATGGATGACTTCAACCACCATCACAAAGGATACCAACCAGCTGCATCGTCCATACAAATAAGACTCCATACGGGCACCTGGGTGGCTCAGCTGGTTAAACATTCGACTTTGGCTCCGGTCATGATCTCGAGGTTCGTGAGTTCAAGCCCCACATCAGGCTCTGTGCTGACAGCTCAGAGCCTGGAGCCTACTTCGGATTCTGTGTCTCCCTCTCTCTCTGACCCTCCCCCCCACCTCTCAAAAATGAATAAACTTCAAAAAAATTTTTTTAAGAAAAATAAAAAGATAAAGACTCTGTACTACCAAAGTAGGTTACAACTCATCTTGCATGACTTGGCAATAGAAGATGCTAGCATGGTCAAGACACTAGCCTCTGTCACATTTTTGCTGATGACCTCAGATTAGTCCCAGGCCTGGCTCCAGAATTTGCAGGGCCCGCAAAATGAAAATGCAGACCCCCATGTTCAAAACCTTTTTAAGACTTGAAACCAAGTCCATGGCCCTTCTAAGCATGGGCTCTGAGCAACTGTGCAGCAGGCACACCTATGAAGAATAGCTCTCATTAGTCTTTTCTCATCGAGCACAGCCCTGGCTGCCTCGGGGTCCAGCTCGAGGACCGTCACTTGCAAGTCTATCGTGTCAAAAGGAAAGTGAACAGCATGCTTTCCACCATCACATGGGTCTTCCCCATGCCTGCCTGGGCTACCTCTTGAGATGAACAACAGCTGACATATCAGCACATGTTGAAGAGAGAAAACTGTAATGACACACGAGAGAATGCACTTAGGATCTCTAATCTTACGCCGCAGACAGAAACCAGCCTCCTTTGATTCATATAAAGGTGTTTAAGGTGCTTTAAGATTTCTTTTTTTTTTTTTTTTAACTGAACTATTTCAGAGTGTCAAATTATTCATGGACCTTTGCCGTGTCTCCAGTCCTCTCCTTAAAGCAGGAATGATCTTTCTAGTTATGACACCAACCAAAGCACCTGTGTCAGCATATGAAAAACTGAGAGAGCAGAGGCAATCCATCCCATAATCGGACATTGGGTCCTGCCCAGCTCCTATTTAGAAACTGACACTTCAGAACACAGGCTCACATAAATCCACTTTCTTACATAAATTATTGTTTGGCCAAGGTTGCACTAGAAAAACTGCCGTCTCTAACTTCCAAGAACGGCTCACATGCGAGCGGAGGACTCTGTGACTGTTACAGAAACTGCTCTTAAATTCATAAAACACGTAAGAGAAGTTTTTGGAAAATCCCTTATTATTCATGAAAGCCTTTTAGGGCTTCATTAATTCAGATGGGATAATCAGTTGTTGATTAGCCAGGTTGTTAAGCATCCATTGTCAGATGTTGATGGGGTGTGAGAAATTACATTTTGCATCCACCAAAGAGTCACCTGAACACAGTTAGCACTTCATCAGGTAAGGTTGCATCTTCTGGGGATAAATTGGCCAGATTTTTACTCCCCAGTCTTTTCTTTCATCTCGCAAGGTTTTCTGTATTGCAAAGCCCTCCTCATTCTGTTTGGTGGTTTATCTTGCCTATCTAAGGTCTAAAATATGTCAGAAGCCAACATTGAAAGCTAATTGGTTACAGGTAAGTCAGATTTGTGCTCAGGGCTCTAATGTTACAGGGCCATTTTGTGTGTGTGTGTGTGTGTGTGTGTGTGTGTCTGTGTGTGTGCGCGCGTGCACACACGCATGTGTTGGTTTGGCTGACGGTTCTTGGCTAGAGCCTCTTCCATATTGTCAGCCCTTCAGATCCAAATGGTGTTCAAGTCCTCAAGAGGATTCTTCAGCAAGGGCTCCATCCACTTCCTTCCTTCCCGGCCCTTGTCTGGCCGTGGGAGCAGTATAAAGGCAGTGAGCATGGGGAGGACAGGCCCTGGATTCAAGGTTGGAAAATGTGACTCCAGTCCTGGTTCTGTTTTAGGAGAGGAAGTGACCGTCACCAGGAAACTGTTCTCAATTCCAGCAAGCCTTCATCTCCCTGACAATTTTCAGTTGATTTTTTTCTCCCTTTAACAACAGAGCAACATTAACATTTATTCTTTGTGCTGTGCCAAGAGTTGGAAATGCATTTCTATAAACATAAACTGGTCCTCAGACCTTATGGAGCTTCTGATCTGAGGGACAGGAAGCTTCCAAGGCTGTGAGGACACCACATAATCACCAAATCTTCAAAGGAGGTTGTTTGTTTTTTACTCACGGAACTGTTCCAGGTGGTCAGCACTATCGGACTCGGGCATGGCTGTGATGGTCACCAATGGACATGAATTCCCTCCCAGAGTCTGGCAGAGAACATCCTGGCGGAAGTATAGTTGCTTGGGGTTCACGCTTTTTTCCAGGATGTCAAGGTGAGTCTGGAGCAGAGACGAGGCAGAAGTGATTGTTATTCATGAAATATTTTTGACAACCACAATAGAAAACAGCAGCAAAGCTTATATTCATGTAACTCCCTATAGGCTGGAAGTACTTTTGTTCACTTAATGTGCCCGATATTGGGCATTAAGTGATTAAAAAGGGAGCTATTCCTACTAGCTAGGAGTTCAGGGAAGCTGAACAGGAAACAGTTTCTGCACATGTCTGCACCAAGGATATCTGTTTCCGAGTGGTACTGAAAGCAAGAGGGCAGGGCAGACAGCAAGCCTCTCATCACTAAGGCATATAAAGAATGTAGCCGCCACGAAAATAAAGCACACCCAGGGCACTCTGAGACAGAGAGCTGCAGTGGCACAAGGAACATAAAGAGCATTGTGACCCATCAGAGGACAGTACAAAGCACAATCCAGGGTGGAATCCGAGGTGAAGAGAACAATGACCTGGTAGTGATTAATTTTCCCTACCCTACCTTCCCATTCAAACACTCATTTAAAACACAGAAAGACACAGAAATGGAATAGTCATTGAAACTAAGACTCTTGGTCAACAATCTTTAAGACCTCTGACCATATTTTTGCCAGCTCGAACTGTGGGACTAATCAGAAAGAGGTGAAGAGACTTCCTCCCATCCACACAACGTATCCTGACAACGGCGATATAGTAACCTCAGTAACCAGAGGGAGAAGCTGTCCCATTCAGCACAAGACCATCAGTGTACAAAAATTATCCTTCCAGCTGAAAAGCTCAAGTTTTCACCACAATCAAGTTGGCATCAGGGCCAAGGAGAAACTGCCCACCTTGTTCTTTTGAGAAATAACAAAAGAACATGATAATAACATGAAACAAATATGAATCCTATGAAAATATGTATAAAATATTCATAAAATATGTTATTAAAAGGGAGTAGTACCTTCAAAAGTAAAGGGTGTGTTTGTGTGAAAAGCATTCACTGTGGAAGTGGTAGGCAGACAAGCGGCTCCCCCAAAGATCCATGCTCTAATCTCTGAAATCTATAAATATGTTACCTTCCGCAGCAAAAGGGACTTTGCAGATATATTAAGGATTAAGTTCTACTTGAGATACAGATTTTCTACTGCATTATTCAGCTGGGGCCAATCTAATCACAAATACTTAAAAGCAGGGAACTTCTCCCATCTGCAGAGAGCCAGAGACAGCAGCACGAGGACTCAGGCTGTCATTGCTGGCTTTGAAGATGGAGGAAGCGGGTCAAAAGCCAAGGAACATGATGTCCTCAAAGAGCTAGAAAATGATTCTTCTCCAAGAGCCTCCAGAAGGAACATAACCCCAACACCTTGATTTTGTCCTAGTGAGACCCATGTTGAACTTCTAACCTAAGAGCTATAAAGCAAAATAAAACAAAAGCTTATTATTTGAGCCACCAAGTTTGGGACAATTTGTTAGAGTAGCAACAGAAAATTAATACACAAATAAAGAAGAAAAAGACTTGTCTAAATTAAGTAAAAATTTTAGCATCTGCGTAAAAGTAGACTAAAACCTATTGTACCCCATTGAAATATCTGAGTTGCAAGGAGAAAGAAAAAGTCCAAAGGAAAGAAAAGATTACCAGATGACTCAGTATGACCTTTCCTCTAGCCTCAGGAATAGCTGAAAATGTGACCCTGAGTCATACTTTCTTTACAACTGAACCCCAAATCATCTACCTCCACATAGCCTACTGACTTTATTATCCCCTGTCTGCCTCAACATAACTTTACTAGTCTAGGAAAGTCTTGCCCAGGAAAATATAAATCACAAATAAATTTATTGTTCATTCCAGGAACATCTCATCAACTCTTCAACAGAAAGCAACAACTGATTCTTTGATTCAAGATGCATGGAGACCCTGTCCTCATGATTCTTGCCTTACAGTGTCCCCCAATCTTAAACCACTGTGTCATGATCTTTACCCAATGCTAGTCAAGCCCCCACATTTAAAAAAAAAACTTTATTTATTTGAGAAAGAGTACATATGCACACACCAAGTGGGGGAAGGGCAGAGAGAGAGGGAGAGAGAGAATCCCAAGCAGGCTCCATGCTGTCAGTGAAGAGCCCTAAGCAGAGCTCTAATCTACAAATGTGAGATTATGACCTGAGCCAAAATCAAGAGCCGGCACTCAACCAATTGAGCCACTCAGGTGCCCCTGAATAACTTTCTTTTAACAAGATTTAAAGACTTAATAAACATTTCACCTTTTCCCTACCCCTTTTGAGATATTATCAAGACCCTGTCACATTCTTCCTTGTGAAGTATATTAGTTTCCTCTCGCTAATATAACAAATTGCCACAAATTTAGTGGGCTAAGGCAACACAAATTTATTGCCTTATAGTTCTGGAGGTCAGAAGTCCAAAATGGACCTTACTGGGCAAAAGTCAAGGTGTTGGGAGAATTACACTCCTTCTGGAGGCTCTAGAGGATAATTCATTTCCTTGCCTTTACCAGAATCTAGAGGTCACCTGTGTTCCTTGCCTCATGGTTCCTTCCTCCATCTCCAAAGCCAGGGATTCATAATTCCCACCTCTGCTTTCATGGTCACATCCCCTCCTCTGACCCTGACTCTTCTGTCTCATTCCATCATGTTTAAGGACCCTTGTGATTACACTGGACCCAACCTGATAATCTAGGACAATCTCCCCATCTCAAGACCCTTAACTCAATTACACCTGCAAAATCTCTTGTACTCCATAAAGTAACATCATCACAAGTTTCAAGGATTAAGATGAGAACACCTTTGGCAGTTGGGGTGGGGGGAGCCATTATTCTGCCCAACACACAAAGGGAAGCAATAAACTCAGATTTCTCTTAGAAACGGGTTGCTCTGGTGATATTTCTGGGACCAGAATTTGACACAGGATTAAGTAAAAGAATTAGAAGGAGCATGTCTATCCCAGATTCAAGAGAAGAATTCAACCGAGGCCCATGTATCCAACCAAACCTTTGTACTTCATTCTTGTGATTGTTCATTGAGTAACGAGTACCAGGTATTTTTGAGATGCCCTGTGCTGTTGACAGGGAGACAGTCACACCCCCCAGAGGAGGCAAGGTAAGTAACAAAGTGTACATACACAAACACACGTAAACCAAAAGGTCTATGCAGAAAGCTAGGTATGAACATGGAAGAAACCCCAGGGCGGATGGTTTTCCTAGGCTATGATCAGCTTCATCTCTCAAGACCACACATGTCCCTAGTTAAGAGTGACTAGGGCAAAAGAAGCCATGCCTGGAGTCTAGAGACCTTCACTGAGCCCTTTCTGTGTATGTTGTGTGGTTGTTTGTGTCCTTCTCAAGGATGAGTCAGCTTGGCTCTGGTAAAGCCTAGTCTTGTGTGTTTGCCAATCTAACTAAAATCAACACCATTACACCTTATTGAGAAGAATGGGGGGTTGCACCCTACAATGAAGATTATTTTTAAGTAGTAGGCATGTGCATTTGTGTGTGTGTGTGTAGATAAACCTATAAATGTACATAAATGTACATGCAAAAATTATCCTTGGGTCTTACTTCCTTCTGCAACACTAGATGCCAGAGGAAAAGGATTACTGCTTAGTGTTTGACAGTAGAAAGGATTGTTACCCAGTGAACCTACAACCAGCCAAGTGTTTGCTCACGTGCATATGTGGTACATTCACATGTGCAAAAGCTCGAAAGCACATCACCTTATCTTTCCTGAAAATAATAACTGGAAGACATACCGCCCCAAAATCAAACTAAGAAATGATATAATAGGACAGTCCAGTTACACAAGGCTTGAGTCTACCCAACAATTGAAATATGGTTACTATGTAATACAAACATAAAAGACAAATATAATAATACAAATATAAAATAATAATACAATTACATGAAGCAAATATAAATATAATACAAATGTAAATATATACAAATATAATAATGCCACCATAAAAATAATTATATAGGGAGAAAATACAGATTATCAAATCTTAATAATATCATCTGATTCTAAAATGAAATTAAAAAGAGATGTGCAAGGGAAAAATTAAGTAAAACAAAATATGAACTTTTTAAACTTTCAGACATAGTGATATTATATAATCTTTAAAAACGGAAAGGTAATATATCGAGATGACTAACAGGGTAGGCTCTTGCGTCAAACTGCCTAGAATCAAATTTGGGCTGTGGGTTCTGGAAAAGTTATGTAAATTCTGTATTAGCCTCTTTGTGACTCAGTTTTCTCATTTCAAATGTGTATAAAAATACCCACCTCAACCAGTGGTTGCTACTTAACCATATGCTATATGTGAAAAGTCCCTGTCATATAGGAAACACTCAATTTTACTTGTTATTTTTGATGGACAAGTAAAAGTTCAAATATGTTTTTATTAATTTATTGATCTATTTTTTTTAATTTGAGGAAGAGAGCATGTGAGCAGGGGAGGGAGAAAGAGGGAGGGAGGGAGGGAGGGGGAGAGAGAGAGAGAGAGAGAGAGAGAGAGAGAATCCCCAATAGGCTCCATGTTCAACACAGAGCCCAAAGTAAGGCTTGATACCATGACCCTGGGATCATGACCTGAGCCAAATTCAAGAGTCAGGCGCTCAACCAACTGAGTCACCCAGACAGCCCCAAATATGTTTTTTTTAAGAACAAAAAGGGAAACACTAGTTGAATTATAAACACTAAAGAGAAAAAAAATATGAGAGAAAATATGGTCGGTCCATGTTGTATAAGAAAGACAGTGGGGAGGGAAAGAGAGAGAGAAAAAGAGGAAGGGAGGACAGAAGGAAGAAAGAAAAGAATGAAAGAAAGAAGGGGAAGGGAAGGAAGGAAGGGAGAATGGGAGAGGAAGGGAAGGAGGGAGGGAGGGAGGGAGGAAAGAAGTAAAAAAGGAAGGGAACAAGGGAGACAGAAAGAAAAGCAAAGAAGCATGGAAAATAGCATAAAATAAAAGTGATAGAAGGAACACCAAAAATTGTTATAAGTAAAGATTAAACATCCTTATTAAGTGACAAAACCTTTTAGATTCATTTTTTTTTAAATCCCATTGCATACTGTATATAAGAAGTAGTTTCAGAGAAAGAAAAAAATACATAATGTGTATGAAAACACTCCTAAATTATCTATTTTGTTTGCCTCCACTAAAATATTTTAGGACAGAAATACTGAAACGTAAAGAATAAGCAAACATAAATTAAAGCAGGCACAGTGATAGTAATATATGACAAAGTCATATTTAAGACCAAGTACATTAAAAGGGATTTAAAAATCTTATTTTGATAAAGGGCAAAATTCACAATGAACATATAAAACTCATAAATCTTAAGAATCAAGTAACATAGACTGAAATATAGAATGCAAAAACAGAAGAAGGAGAAAAATAGTACAATGAGTGGGAGAGTCTTTAAGAAAGTGTTGAATAAATCACTTCCACAAAAATAATGATATACAGCATTTGAACAATACTGTTTTTATAGGTAAATGTCAAATTTTGTCTTTACAGAGAGCATTATTTTTTTCTTTTTCTCAAACATCCTCGGAACTGTAACTAAAATTAATCATATACAGGGCCTTTTAAAAATTCCCTAAATTGGGGTGCCTGAGTGGTTCAGCCATTTAAGCATCCAACTCTGGATTTTGGCTCAGGTTATGATATCATGGTTTGTGAGTTCGAGCCCCATGTCAGGCTCTGTGCTGACAGAGCAGAGCCTGCTTGGGATTTTCTCTCTCCCTCCCTCTCTGCTCCTTCCATGTCTCTCTCTCTCTCTCTCAAAATAAATAAACTCTAAAAAAATAATGTAAAAAATAAATACATAAAAATAATGTTTTAATTAAAAATAAAAATGCCCTACAGTTTCCCCCCAAAAGTAGAAATTGTACCAACTACATTATCTGACAATTCAATTAAATTAGGCATATGTAAAAATGGTTTGAAATACAGCAAAAGTCAAACTGTTAGGGAATAGAAAAATATCCTCCTGAAAGAAGGCTCATGGAAGAAATTCATGTATGAAAAGGAAAATCAATATTAAATCAGTGTAATTAAAGTCCTGGTAAGAGAAATGGACATCTGGTCTCCTGGGAAAGATGGCACAGGACAAGAATGGAAATGTCCCTTTCAGAATGTCAGCCATGTCTTGCCATCTCAGTAAAGGGAAATTGTAGAAATTTAGTTAAAAGAATGAATACAGTTGTGTGAGTTCAGATGATACTCTCTGATCATAAACAAATTCTTCTAATCACTTTCATAAGTTGCTGGGTGAAAGCTGCTCCCAGTATTGGTTATTATTGAAATCTGGACAGAGCAAAACCCATCTCATGATTACTCTCAAGATTCCAGGCCCCCAAACTTGGAAAGCAATATTCTCTTCTGCAGCATCTCCCCAAAATGTGTTCTGCAGGACATTACTAAGTGCTGGGGGGTGGGAAGGGAGGTGGAGGGACGGGAAATTCACAGCCAAAGCACCCGGAACATGGTGAGTTAAAGAAAATGGTAACATTTTCATGGCTGCAGAACTTTTCAGATTCTTTTTTTTTAATTTTTTTTTTAATGTTTATTTATTTTTGAGACAGAGAGAGACAGAGCATGAACAGGGGAGGGTCAGAGAGAGGGAGACACAGTATCTGAAACAGGCTCCAGGCTCTGAGCTGTCAGCACAGAGCCCGACGCGGGGCTCGAACTCACGGACCGTGAGATCATGACCTGAGCCGAAGTCGGACGCTTAACCCACCAAGCCACCCAGGCGCCCCTCAGATTCTTTAAAACAACAATATCCTGGGGCACCTGGATGGCTCAGTCGGTTAAGCATCAAACTCTTGGTTTTGGCTCTGTCATAATCTCATGGTTTCGTGAGTTCAAGTCCTACACCAGGCTCTGCACTGGCAGCGTGGAGCCTGCTTGGGATTTTCTCTCTGCCTCTCTCTCTGCTCCTCCCCTACTTGTGCTGTCTCTATCTCTCTCAAAATAAATAAGTAAACTTAAAAAAAATAAAACACCAATATGCACTGTAAACTTAGAAGAAAAAGCAGCGAACAGTGTTTCATGAATTTATGTGACCAATAAATTCTTTTTCTCTAAAGATCACAGGATCCTGGAATGCTATAGAATATGCTTTGGAAAACATGGTCTTTGCTGAACTGCTTCTATGAGGATTTTTTTTTTCGTTTGACATTTCATTATGGCTACAAGGGTCCTCATAGGCATGGGGGAGCCTTCTCAACACAAGAACTGACCATCGTTCTGCAATGTCACAATGTTACAAATAGGCCACAGCTCTTTGGTGTCTGATGCCAAATCTAAAAAAAAATAATAATAATAAAATCTAGATTTTATAAATCATGTAACCTGCTTCCCAAAGCAGATTTGGAGGCAGGTTGGTCTACTACAGAAGTCATCAAACACAATTGAGTGTGAAAGAAAAAAGTGAAAAGAAGGGTACCTGGGTGGCTTAGTTGGTCAAGTGTCCAACTGTTGGTTTAGGCTCAGGTCAATACCACAGTTCATGAGTTCAAGCCCCGTGTCGGTCTCTGCGCTGAGAGTGCAGAGCCTGCTTCAGATCCTCCCTCTCCCTCTGCTCACTTGCTCTCTCTCTCTCAAGATAAATAAATAAACTTTTTTAAAAAAGTAAAAACTAAAAGCACCATTGTGCCCATGAATACAGCCCTTCAAAACAGCATCACCTTACAGACAGCAGCTACACTAATGGTGAGCACTGCATAATGTACAGAGATGTCCAATCACAATGTTGTATGATGAAATTAATGTTGTGCATCAACCATACTCAAATAACAAAAACAACACTGTGGCCTTAGCATGTCCCCCAGCAACAAATGCAGGAGGAAGCAAAATTTCAAAGTTTTCTTCTCCTATGAATTCTCTGTTAAATGTTTGATTATTCTATTTTTATGATTAATAATATCACAACTCAACAATGCCTACCATCTTTTAGCTTAAGCTCATTTTCTTGTAAGTGAGGTTTTTCATGCAACCATCTCCCCGAATCCCCTCATTGAAATCTCTGTTCTGTTCCACCTGTCCCCAAATATGTAACACCTCTACCCTTAGGGCATGATTCTGGCTCCAGTCATACAGAAGACTTCCAGAAGTAAACCACCTATAAACTGTGGGATTTCCTTTTGTAGAAATGGCTCTGTATTGTTCTCCAGAAAACGGTTTTGAGGTGAATGTTCCCATCTCGGATCCAGCAGGGCCACGTGTAATTGGACATGGCTGGGATAAATGATGAGAGAAACAGGGCTTCTGAATGCATGTGCCAACAACCAAGTATAATCACAGCCCCACAGAAGCCACAGGGGTGGGTTTCTTTACAAAAATGGGAATGAGTTCAAGGCAATTACGGGACCCCCTGAGAGGTTGTCTTCTTAGAAGAAAATCCTACCTCTCCATGAAAGACGCCAGGCTGATAAGGTAGGCTGCAGCCTTATGGGCGCCTCTCCACAGGAGTCTTCTGCTCCCCTTCTCCTTTAAACTTCCAGAAAAGACTTCACTTGACCTCAGCAGGTTACCCCGCAATGGCTATTGATAAGGTGAGAAGTACCCGCACTGAAAATCATTCATTTGTCATTGTTATCCCCTAAACAGCTGTACTCTCTGTGCCCCTAATTCAGAAGAAAGCTCACCCCTAAGGAGATGGCCTATTTTATTTGTATACAGACTAGTTCTCAGTTGTCACTTAAATACACTCATCGGAGACTGGAAGGTCTCTCAGCACAAGAGAAGGAGAGATGACACATATAAGCTAAATAAGATCCAGACAGCCTGCTGCAGGAGGGCTCTAATGGGCTCTGTCCAACTGCCCCAGCCCGCCAGTGCCTCTCTCTCTCTACATTAAACGGACTTGCTTTAAGAAGGAAGAGAAATGCTTTGTCTCTAGGTGTCTGTTCATAGATTTGCTGATTAGAAAGAAAACATGAATTTCAGATCCTTTTCCCATTAAAAATAAATGAAGTTATATTACTTATGATTTGGAAAAGAGAGTAAAAAATAATCACTTTGATCAACTACCCTAAGACAACCATAAGTAGCCTTGGCATTTATTTCTTTGGGGTCCTTTATTTGGATTTTTTACATAATTTTAATTTTATTATGTTATGGAATGGGTATCTTCCCATCAGCCCAATGGAGAAAATGATCACGCATCATTATCAAAAAGGGACTAAATGCCCTGATGCTTACCATCTAGTATTGCTTGCTACGCGCCCATACTTGGCTAACATCTTCCATGTATCAAGTAACTCAGCCTTCACAATAACCCACGTAGTAACTGCTTTTATATTCTGCACTCTTTTAAAAGACTGTGCAAATATATTCTAATTCTCTCTTTTCTTTCCTTCTCCCACTCTCTTTTTCTTACCCTACACTATACTCTATTTAACCTCTGAGAACAATGGTGGGAGCACCGGCCACCATACATGTGTATGTCTGGTGAAAAACCACGCTCAAACTTTTGGAAATTTAAGCTCTCCCAACATATGGACCCTACTTATGATCACCTTTTTATCTCTTGCCAACTCATACAGTTATAAATTCCCAGTGAGATCCTGCTTCCTTACCCTCTAAAATGTCCATCAGAAACTCTCTTGGGGCCCCATTGTCAGCCAATACTACTGGCTACCTAGGGGCAATACACAACATAATCCAGATACTTTAAAAAGTATTGTGAACACTTGAACCATCATTGCAATTATTGACAGCTTGATATGGATGATTAAAATAGAATTCCATTTGCTTGCTTCATAATTATATCATTATATTTCTTTCTTTTTGCTTTATTTTAATATTATAATTTGGACAATTATCCAACAGAGTTCCTGGCAAGCATCTGGAAGATATCAATTTGAAAGAACTAAATGCTAATTCTCTTATTATAAGAGAATAATAAAGTTTTTTAAATTGCAAAATTGTATTCATGTTGAAAAACATCCAATACACATGTCCTCCACTATAAAAATGTCTGTAATTATTAAACATACTCCATATTATAAGAGATTTACAAATTGTGAATTCCACATAGAAATGTATTTTCCACCCCTCAGCATAACCCCCAAGTAACATGCAGTTAATTCTGCCCTTGGGGTATCATTCACATTTAATTTATCACTGATCTGTTGGAAGAAAAACTATTTCTCCCTAGGATGTGTCCAAAAATAAAAATGACTAGTTTGTACTATGGAATGTACTCATTGTGTCCAGGATAGGAGGAAGTAGATTTTAAAAGAAGTCATAGAGTCAATTAGTGTGTTAAACCTAGAGAGAACAAAGACCATGCATTATTGGAAATGTAAAACCCAAAAGTGACTATATGCACTTTTCACTTTCAGGTAACAGATGTCTTTCTTACTCTGTTCTACTCATTTAGGAGAAACGATAAAGTGTCCCTTTTCCTTTGTCTCTTTTTCATTAACTCTCCTCATACTTCCCCAGTGGGAAAAGATTCCCAGTCAATTGGCTAAGCAACAAGCCAATAAGCATCAATTCACAAGATCTCTCTTTCCCTCTCATCAAGATCAAGTAACTGGGAGGGGAGGGGGTTCCTCTTTTCTTGTGTTTCTGTCCCCGACTCAAGACAAAATTATCTCCCCACCATTGACTACTGATTCCTAAGCTATTGGTTGATTGTAAACTTCAGACCCCTGTGGTCTGACAAGAGCACAAAAGGTCAGTGGACCCTAAAGGCATAAGCTGTGACGTACAATAGTTGTAGTAGCTACGCTTTTATAGGTACATGCAACCACCACGTTGTGTGGTTGTACAATCTCTGATAGTTGGGTTCATGTCATCAACCCACCGTTTTTAGTTGAAACACCTAGTGCCATGGATATGGTTTAGCTGGATAGTGTTGTTCCCCAAACACAGTCCCATTCTCATCTCAAGATGCTCTGACAGGTCCTGGTGAGGTGCCAGCTGGTTGATTCAAGACCTGACACTTTTTCAGGCAGGGCTTGACTGCATTTGGCATCTTACTTTAAGTTACACACTTCAAAACAACGTACAGGCACCTCACAAGAACCCATCAGAGCATTCTGGGATAAGAATAAGACTATGTTTGGGGCAAATGCATGGTTCAGTTGGTTAAGTGTCCAACTCTCAATTTCAGCATATGTCACGATCGCACGGTTTGTGAGTTCAAGCTCTGCACTGGGCTCTGCATTAATAGTGAGAAGCCTACTTGGATTTTCTCTCTCTCTGCCCCTCTCCTGCTCGCATTTTAAATACATACATACATACATACTTCAGGGAGAAAAGAAAAAGAATGGGACTGTGTTTGGGGAACAACACTATCCTGCCGTACCACATCCATGGTACTTGGCATTGCAGATAAAAACCATGGGTTCGTGACTTGAACTCAACCATCATACATTATACAATCATACAACTTGATACTATGTGTGCCTGTAAAAGTGGACTGTGGTTGTACATCGTAGCAGGGAAGGACACTGATCTGATCCCAGAATAGTTCTTCTGAGTTTCTCCTACACCTCTTCTACAGTCAAGTAGAAGGGCACAGGAATAGCCTTCAAAGGCTGGTGCTCTGTTCCCTGCTTGGCCACTAGCTAGATGTGGGGTGTCTAGGCCTCCATGTTTGCATCTGCAAATGATAAGGGTAAATTAGACAATTTCCCAAACCCCTTCAAGCTCTCAAGTCTTATACTGACTGCCACTGAGAATCACATCAGAGTCTAAGATATCCCAACAAGTTTAAAGAATAGTGTCCAGGACCCATGGATTGTTCCCCCAATAGGAAAGGCAAACACACATGTAAAGAGGAATCCCCTTCCTCAGTTGACTGTTCGCATGTAGAGCCTCTCAAGCAAGACAATAAATGCAACTGTTGAAGGGGCTCATCAATCTTGCCTGCTCTAGGTCCCCAGAGGCAAAAAGCATGTTTTATAATAAACATAGCTTGTTACAGCATAGCTTGTGACGCACATTTCTTGGATTAACTTCTTGAGATCTCTAAGTGCGATACACAAATAATACGAGTTGTGTATCTTTTGCAATCTGGAAAACAGTAAAAATCTCTCTTTAGGCAAGACAACATATGGGGAGAAGGGCAGATACACTTTCCCGAAGCAGTTAGCCAAGTGGTTTAAGATATGCCTTCTCGATGGAGGAAAACTTTCATTTATACCTGAACATTTCTTTTGAAGGCAAGGATGTTCTTGGTTATTACCATTTCCAACTCCTTATCACAGCCTTATGATGAAAATGCTCATCCTTCAGGCTAAGTAGTAGATACACTTACACATAAAACACATATTATTATAAATCTGCTTATAACATTTTGCATTAACACAGAGGATGAGAGTGCTTTATAGAAGATACTTATAGCTCATTAATCCTCAGGGGAGCCATGAAATTGCTGGGGGGAAAGGGACAGTTTGCCAACTTTTCCAAATGACATCAAAATGCATGGTTTCAGTAGTTTGCTCAAATTTGTCTATGGAAACTTTGTCAGAGCCTTACAGAATGCAGGGATGCTAACCTCAGGTTTGGACTGACGGACACCACAGTCCTCTCATAAACAGATTAAGGCCCTTGTCTACAGTGATTCGGCATTCATTTCGTCCACCCCTCTCATACACCCTGGATCCTTCCAGCGCCTCCTACCATGGGAGTCACTGACGAGAAAAGCCTAAGTTGCTGTTTGCTTGTGGGCGCAAGGAATGTCCCCTAGCTTCATCTTTACCCTTTCATCTTCTGCTCCCTTCCTCTCCATCGGGGGATGTCCTTCAAATCTGCCTCTCGGCTGACCTTATGGTTTTTACTCCCATTTCAACCGGATAATCTCACTCCAGTCTCATGACTGCATCCTTCTTAAAGACAGAGTCCCCTGTGAAATGGCCATGCCTCCTGACCATGCCATGCCCACGAGGAGCACTGTGTGCTACTTGGGGCTTCAGAACATCACTGGTCATGCCCCCAGCCTCCTGCTCTGCCCAGGGAAGAAGATGGCACAGATATCAAGCCACCAAGTTAGGGACAGCAAAGCCTGGCTCCCCTAGGAAGGTAACAGCTTCCCAGGATGTCAGGGTCTCCTGAATGTTTCCAGGGAAACCTCAAAGAGCCTCTTCAGCCTGGCTGGGGTGCTACTGTCAAGAGGAAGTTACCATGAGGGCAGTATAGGTGTAGGGATAGTGGTAGGCCAGGTAGCAGGCGTCCTCATTGTGGGGGAAGTTGACCACAAAGGTGAGGGTATAAAAATGCTTCTGAGATGCTCCCCCTGTGACAGCAGTGCTCTGGCGATAATGATTTCTAAAAGAGAAAGGAGAAGAGAGAAGATGAGGGAGAGGTTCCAGATGCTATAAACCTCTCATGTTATATACTGGCAAAATGTTCTTCACTTGAACCACTACGTGGGTGAAATTTAAAAAGCAGAGAAACTGCTGGGTCATGAGCCAAATCAGAGCGTCTAGGCAGGTCCATCTGTCTCCTGATTGTGACATACATGCCATGAGCCTTTCCTTGCTGTGTCTGAAAATGAAGCCTATAGAGTCACTGAGCTAGAAAATAGATATGTGAATAATTCTGAGTATCCTAAGGTGCTATGGCAGACATACACTTTATTGCTCCAATGTGGGTTCCCCAGGCCCCTGCCTCTCCCCAGATCCCATAGAGTACAGCCTGTCTTTCCCTTCTGCCCACCAAGTGAGTTTATTAGTAACCACTGCTACATATTGAGTTCCAACTCGACACTTAACACATATCACCTCATGTTATCCTTGCAACAACCCATTCTGTGGGTGAAGAAACAAAAGCTTAGAAAAATTAATTTGTCAAAGATTGCAAGGATAGCAAGTGGCCAATATGGGACTTGAACCCAGATCTGTCTGTCTGCAAAGCTTTGGTTCTTTCCACTATACAATACTTGCCTCACAAAGGAATACATTTGTCACCCCAAATGTGATTTGGCTTCTTATAGCTTCAGAGTACACATTTTCCTTTGTCAAAGATGAAGAACCAATTTTGATACTTCAGAGAACAGTATCAAAGTAAATTGCACCCAGCAGTACATTCCGAGCAATATTTTCCCCACACGCCGCCAGTTATGCCCGCGCCTTGCCTGTTGATGCTGAGACAGCTGTGCAGGCTTTCCTGAGAAATGTTATCATCAAGACCGCATTAAGATGCAAAATACACCCGGACACCAAAAGATGTAATCCCACCTTTGAACATTTACAATGTTGGCTTACTTGTCCGTTGGGCTTTTGGGTTTTATTGGGGGAAAAGATGGGGAGAGGGAAGAAATAGCAGGTAATGAATCTCTGTTCTTGCAAAATGTAAAAATCACAGATTATTCTTTCTGGCTTTTTGCTACCTACATGCCACCCTCCACAAAAAAAAAAAAAAAAAAAAAAAAAAAAAAAAATCAAGCAAACACTAAAGAAAGAAACAAAAAACCTACTGTCTTATTTCTTGTGGTTTTGTGGTTTTTCAATATTTCTAAAACTAGGAATGGTAGTCCCACAAACTATGCCCTGCACATTCCTCTTTCCTCAGCCTCTGCCAGCACAGCTCCCTGGAGCCCTCGTCATTCTAGGGACAGAAGATACCCCCTACAGTATAAGCCCCAAGTCATTCTCCCTGTAGCTCTTTAGCATGACATTAATAGAACCCCCCTCCTTTGTGACTACAGCCTTAGAAACTTCCACAAGGCATCTTCACCCATGATGCCATCTGGGTCTTGATACCTAATTGGGTCTACTTTCTCCATAGTTCCCCAAGGTTCTGTACTTTCTCCAGGGTCAAGGCTCTGGCTATTAGAAAGTATGTGAAGAAGCAGATGAAGGCTCAGAAAGCACACAAGCCACATATGCTATACCTTTTATGCTCTTTCTGATTTCACTCGTAAAAGGCTCCATTGCAAATGCTCGTTGGGTCTACACCTAGCTGAACAACGGGTACCGATCAGTTACACTTCTCCACAACAGAAGAACCAAGTGAAATGAAATGAACCAGTCAAAATGATCAAAATGTTGACAACCAATCAAAATGCAGATGAGTGTTTCACCTGAGAGAATACACATATGTGAGCACACACCTGTGCTCACATATGCATATTCGTGAAGGCAAAGTCAGGTGGAAGCAAACACCTAGTGCCTTCCCAATACCAAGATTTTTGCCTGCTAACACTAGAAACAGAACCTCCATCTTTCCTCGGGTATAATTGATTTCCCTGAGGGCCAACAGGGGTGGTCTCCTTGCATATGAACCTTGCTTCTTTGTATACTTCCCACTGTGCTATTAAATACACTGAAGTCACATGACATGCGCACACATGCACACGCGCGCACACACACACACACACACACACACACACACACACACACACCTGCTGTAGCTTGGTGGGCAAGATTCTCATGGGCAAGACTAAATGCTCCCCATCGATGAGCCGGCCCTCCCCATAATGGTTGCAGACTGCTGGGATTTAAGAAAAAATGGGCATTACCCCACTTACAATGAGTTTCTGTTAAAGGAGATTCCATTACAACCCTGGTTTGGGGGTCTAAACCCTAGCTGAACCTAAAGCAAATGTCACCTCCCCACTGGAGTCTCCTGGTGGCCATGCTGCACCAGGAGATGACTCTACCAATAGCAAAAACTTTCCTCTTCAGGGACCTCCACACTTTCCCAAGATCACCCTCTTCATAGTGACATGTTCAATAAATGTCTAAAGTGAAACACTTGGCTTGCAACAATTCAATCTGTCCATGATAAAGTTAGATTCTAAGCACAAGTCATTTTTGTTTCCCCAGTTATGATGAGAATATGCTGGGGGGTATTTGCAAGGTAGTAACATTCATCCTTTATATTTTAAGTGGTTCCCAAGCTCTTCCTTTGTACGGAAGACCCTTTCCCTCTTCTTCATTCAGACTACGTCTTCCTTCAAGACTCAACCCAAGGGTTTCCTCTTCTAAGAAGTCTTTCCTGATTATCTGCCCTTTTACACACTTCTTGCCACACTCTGTCTCTCCCTCACTGCTAACACTTTATGACAGGGATTATTCTTATCCATTTGTGTATCTTCATGTTTGGCATACCACCTGGACAGAGCAGCTGTTCAGTTGAGTCTGTAGAATAAATGGACCTATAAGACTCCAGGAGTAGTAATTAGAATGCCTAATATATTTCACCTCTAATCCTACTGGTATCTTTTTAAGGTAAGTGTTGCTATCCACACTCTACAGATGGGCAAATTGAGGATCACAGAAGGTAAGCATCTTGAGCAACTCCACACAGAAAGCTTAGTAAGCAAGACTCAACCCCATAAGTGGGCTTACTCCAAAACCAAGATTTCTTTTATTGTATCACCTGTCTCTTGGGAATGGATAAGAAGACAAGAAGTCTTTTGGCCCAATTCAGCAAGGAAGAATGTGAAGTTTGGTCTTCATAAATTAGGGCTGCTTATAAACTTAAAGTCTAATGTAAGAGAAGGAATGTAAACTAAAGCAGATGAGAGCTCATGAAAATGAAACAGATCACTGACTCTTTAAGTCACTGGTGCTGCTAAAAAGTTTCTACTAGTTATGAACAACTGCTGACATTCACTGAACATCTACTATGTACCAAACACTGTTCTCAGCTTTCTACACACTTTTTTCCTCATTTCATGTACTCCTCGGAGCAGCTCCATGGGGGAGATGCCATTATTGTCTCCATTTTATAGATGGGGAATCTGAGACTGAGGTTGGAAAAACCTGCCCCAGGTCATACCACTCACGAGTGGTAGAAGTTTGATTCCAAGAACTTTCTCTTCTTGATCTGCTCTTTGAGATGGAGAAGAAGCCTGGTGAAAATCAAGTGCATTCTCAGATTTGCTGGATCCTCGATAGGTCCTGTTGGGTCAAAGATGACCCAGGATTGGATCGAGCCAGTTATCCCACAGTTAAAACGCTTTGCTTTTCCAGCCCCTGAACCATTTGTCTTAGGAAGAATCTGCACTTTTATAATCATAAAACCTTCAATGAAGCAAGAAGCAAAGTACACAAACACATACTTGCGAACTCAATCTATTTCCATTTGTACTTTAAAATATGCCGGGAAGTCATTTTTTTTTTTTCCTGTGGATGCATGAAATGAGCAAATGCCAAGATACAGAGGGAAGTAGATAATCTTATAATGGCGCTGGCTCTGTTTAACATGGGTGCATCATTTCAGTTAACAGGGTCTAATAAGGCACAGCAGCCATGCCACCAGCTTCCCCGTGTCCACAGCGTTACTAATATTCCCTCCAACGCCAAGTCTCCTTCCTGAGATCCCTCGGAAGGATGCACAATGGCAGAGTTCCTGTATGACATTCATCTTCATGAGTGAGCTGTTCCATCTCCTCTCAAGAGCGGAGATAAATGTCAGAAGAGATCAGCTGTTGTGTATTACACGGCCACTCAGAGCATGCCGCTTCCCTCCCTCTGCCCTTCGGCACCAAAATTACTTTAGACCTGAGCTGGGAAAGAATTCGAAAAGGTGTGAGGCTGTGTACGTTAGAGGGAGAAGCAGGCCGCAGGGAAGTAAATAAAGCAGAAACAGAAACCGTCCTTGCTTACTTTTATGGAAGGCATGGAAAAAGGAGGCTGCCCTTTTATGCCCTGCCCCCGCCCCTCACCAAGAATCCCTTTTATTTTCTGGCCTACTGGTCTGCAAGGTGGGTGGGAGAAGGGGATGAGATAGAGGAGGAGAGGGTATTCTGCGGTGGGGAGCAAATTAGTCAACTGTGCATAGGAGAAAATATTAGAATTTTTCCTTCAGTGTATTATGATCCAGATACTAAGAAAGAAACTCAGTCATCTGAGGTTTAATAGAGTGACAGACACTACTGTCCTTATGGCGTCCAAGTCAACTTCATGGGATGAATAGTTATAAAACCAATTTCAGTAGAGCAATCTTATCCATTCTTGTTTTCCAGGGCTGGAATATGCACACCACATTACATCTTACACCTACAGTTTCATGTGTCAGGATGGCTGTATGGGAAGAGTTCCACACTTCCCTCGTTCTTTTACTTTTAACTTCCGGCAACGTAGTGAAGTTTGCAAAAGCCTACCTTAGATTTATAGATTATATTACCTAAATTAAACTAAACCTCACAATACAGACTATCAGGGTTTTTTTAATTCTGCTTAGAAGCCACAGATTGATAGTAATATTAAATTTTAAGCACCAAGGGCCCATAATACGAGAGAATGGACATGGCCAGTACCTCGTACTTTTCACACTGGCTCTTTCTCAAAGATTCTTATTTGTATAAAAACAAGCTAAAGACATCTGGGGAATTAATCAAAATCTTTTTAAAATCACGCCAAGGGCTACTGATAATAGTATTTTCCATGGTTAACCCTAAGGGTATAATATATCCTGAGTTATCAATAGCATAAAGATACAACAACTAGGGAGGAGCCAAGATGGCGGAACAGCATGGAAGTTGTGTGTCTCGCGTCCATGAAATACAGCCAGACCAACACTGAACCATCCTACACACCTAGAAAACTGATTGGAGGATTAACACAACAATCTCCATAACCGGAAGCACAGAATGCAGCAGGTATGTGGCACGGAGAGGTGAGTTTGGGGAGCAAGAAGACATGAAGGGTAGGGAACCGCTTTTTCAGGGGAGAGAGGATGGAGACTGGGGAGCGGGGGGAGGATATGGGAAAAGCATCCCTCCCCAAAAGCAGCTGGAGAGAAGGTGGAAAATCGGAAACAGCCACAGGGACTAAACTAAAAAGGGAGAAAGAAGAAAGAAGAAATGAGAGGGTTTTAATTCCATTAAGACTGTAAACAAGGGGAGCGCAAAGACTGCAACTCTGCAGCTCGATACCTGGCGGTGCTCTGGTGGGAAGGGTGAATCCCCAGGAGCAGAGTGGGGTCCGGGAGGTTCTCAGGCCACACGGGGAAAAGTGGTTCCACTGCTGGAAGGACATTCGGTAGAGACTGTTGAAGCCACCTGGTCCCGGCAGACCCCAGAAAATGGCCACATTCGCTGCTGCTGGAACAAGGTCATTAAGGGTGGAGCCTGGTGCCAGGCGTGTGTTGTGATTCTCCATAATCCCTGAGACGGTGCTGCTACACTATCTCGCGAACTTTTTCTGGGGCGGGCTGGCACCTGGCCACAGTCTCGGGGCACCGGCAGCAACAGGGTCCGGCAGGCGTTCCTGGGTGCAGCCGACATTCGGCCATTGCTCGGTGAGACCCTCCCGCAGAGGGGCGGACCGGGTCAAAGCCGCAGTCCTTCAGAAGTAAGGGGCTGGGGAAAACCGTCCCGTCTGAGACAAAACTCGGGAGAGAGGTACGGCCTGGGGCCTGGTCACGGAGAGGGAAAAAGCGAGGAGTGGACTAAAGCTGAAGACAGAGGAGGAGCGCGCGACTGCTGACCCGGGAGAACAGACCAGGTGGCTGGGTGGAGGCATTTTCACCGCTCCAGCGCATGTGCATACGCTTACGCACACGCACCTAAGAGCGCGGCAACACTCCGCCCCAGTAGGCTAGCAGCGCCATCTAGTGGAGAGCGGAGCTGTTACACTGAGCCCCGCCCAACCGGGCCGACTTCACTCTTGAAGAACACAAGTCTCACCGCCGGCTTAGTTTATGGACCATAAAGAGCTACGTACACTGACTTCTAGGGGAAAATGAAGCAATTTCAGTCCTACTTCAATCTGTTAGCAAGTTCATCTACTCAATTTTCTTTCTTTTTTTTACTATTTTCTTTTTCTCTTTTACAATTCTTTTCTTGAATACAGAAAGAGAAAAAATTCATTTTTATTTTCAATTTTTATTAAAAATATTTTTCTTTAATTTTTGTTACTATATTTTTTACTTTTGTGTAAATTTTTTCAAATTCTATTTTACTTCTATCATTTTATTTTAGTCTACTTCAGTGCATTCAACTTTTCAAATTTTTAAATAATTTCTGTTTTTTTCCTTTCTTTTTTTTTTCTCTTTTTCATTTTTCTTTTTCTTGAATGAAGAGAAAAACTTCATTTTTACATTCAATTTCTATTAAAAATATTTTTATTAATTTTTATTACTATATTGTTTCCTTTTATGTAATTTTTTTCAAATTCTATTTTACTTGCATCATTTTATTTTAGTCTACTACAGTGTATTCACTTTTCTCAAATTTTCAAACGATTTCTTTTTTTCTTTTTTTATCTTTTTTCTCTTTTTCATTTCTTTTTTCTTAAATACAGAAAAATAAAAAATTCATATTTATTTTTAATTTTTATTAAAAATATTTTTCTTTAATTTTTTCTACTGTAGTCTTTACTTTTGTGTATATTTCCTCAAATTCTATTTTACCCTCATCATCTCATTTTAGTCTACTTCAGTGAATTCATTTTTTCAAATTCTCAAATGGTTTCCTTTTTTTTCTTTCTTTTTTTATCTTTTTCTTTTTCATTTCTTTTTTCTTGAATACAAAAAAAGACAAACTCATATTTATTTTTAATTTTTACTACAAATATTTTTCTTTAATTTTTTTATACTATATTCTTTACTTTTGTGTATATTTTTTCAAATTCTATTTTACCCCCATCATCTAATTTTAAGCTACTTCAGTGTATGCATTTTTTCAAATTCTCAAACGATTTCCTTTTTTTTCTCCCCCCCCCCCATTTTTTTTCTCTAATCTTTCAAACCACTTTCAACACCCAGACCAAAACACACCTAGGATCTAGCATCATCTATTGAATTTGTGTGTGTGTGTGTAATTTTTAATTTTAATATTTTTTTAATTTTAATTTTTTAATTTCAATTTATCTACCTTATTAATTCCTTTTCTCCCTTCAAAATGACAAAACGAAGGAATTCACCCCAAAAGAAAAAGCACAAATGAACGACAGCCAAGGATTTAACCAACACAGATACAAGCGAGATGTCTGAACCAGAATTTAGAATCACAATAATAAGAATACTAGCTGGAGTCGAAAACAGATTAGAATCCCTTTCTGCAGAGATAAAAGAAGTAAAAAATAGCCAGAATGGAATTAAAAATGCTATAACTGAGCTGCAATCACAGATGGATGCAGTGGCGGCAAGGATGGATGAGGCAGAACAGAGAATCAGCGATGTAGAAGACAAACTTATAGAGAATAACGAAGCAGAAGAAAAGAGGGAGATTAAGGCAAAAGAGCACGATTTAAGAATTAGAGAAATAGGTGACACATTAAAAAGGAACAAAACAGAATCATAGGGGTCCCAGAAGAGGAAGAGAGAGAAATAGGGGTAGAAGGGTTATGTAAGCAAATCATAGTGGAAAAATTTCCTAACCAGGGGAAAGACACAGACATCAAAATCTGGGAAGCACAGAGGACCCCCATTAGACTCAAAAAAAAAAAAAAAAAAACCCACAACCATCAACAAGGCACATCATAGTCAAATTCACAAAATATTCACGCAAGGAGAGAATCATGAAAGCAGCAAGGGAAAAAAGTCCCTAACCTACAAGGGAAGACAGATAAGGTTTGCAGCAGACCTACCACAGAAACGTGGAAGGCCAGAAAGGAGTGGCAGGATATATTAAACGCGCTGAATCAGAAAAATATGTAGCCAAGAATTCTTTATCCAGCAAGGCTGTCACTCAAAATAGAAGGAGAGATAAAAAGTTTCCCAGACAAACAAAAAATACAGGAGTTTGTGACCACTTAACCAGCCCTGCAAGAAATTTTAAGGGGGACTCTCTGAGGAGAGAAAAGATGGAAAAAAAAAAAAAAGAAAAAGAAACCCAAACCAACAAATAAAGACCAAAAGCAACAAAGACTAGAAAGGACCAGAGAACACCACCAGAAACTCCAACTTTACAAGCAACATAATGGCAATAAATCCCTATCTTTCAGTACTCACTCTGAACGTCAATGGACTCAATGCTCCAATTAAAAGACATAGGGTAACAGAATGGATAAGAAAACAAGATCCATCTATATGCTGTTTGCAAAAGACCCACTTTAGACCTAAACACACCTTCAGATTGAAAGTAAGGGGATGAAGAACCATCTATCATGCTAATGGTCAACAAAAGAAAGCCAGAGTAGCCATAGTTATATCAGACAATCTAAACTTTAATAAAGACTGTAACAAGAGATACAGAAGGGCATTATATCATAATTAAGGGGTCTATCCACCAAGAAAACCTAACAATTGTAAACATTTATGCACCAAATGTGCAGGAACCCAAATATATAAATCAATCAATCACAAACATAAAGAAACTCCTTGATAATAATAGTAGGAGATTTCAACACCCCACTCACAGCAATGGACAGATCATCTAGTCAAAAAATCAACAAGGAAACAATGGCTGTGAATGACACTGGACCAGATAGACTTAACAGATATATTCAGAACATTTCATCCTAAAGCAGCAGAATATACATTCTTCTCCAGTGCACATGGAACGATCTCCAGAATAGACCACATACTGGGACACAAATCAGCCCTCAGCAAGTACAAAAAGATTGAGATCATACCATGCATATTTTCAGTCCACAACACTATGAAACTCGAAATCAACCACAAGAAAATTTGGAAAGTTAACAAATACTTGGAGACTGAAGAACATCCTACTAAAGAATGAATGGGCTAACTAAGCAGTTAAAGAGGAAATTAAAACGTATGTGGAAGCCAATGAATATAATAACACCACAACCCAAAACCTCTGGGATGCAGCAAAGGTGGTCATAAAAGGAAAGTATATAGCAATCCAAGCCTTGCTAAAGAAGGAAGAAAGGTCTCAGATACACAACCTAACCTTATTCCTTAAAGAGCTGGAAAAAGAACAGCAAATAAAACCCCAAACTGGCAGAAGACAGGAAATAATAAAGATTAGACTGGAAATTAATGCTATCAAAACAAACAAACAAACAAACAAAAAAAAAGTAGAACAGATCAATGAAACCAGAGGCTGGTTCTTTGAAAGAATTAACAAAATTGATAAATCACTAGGCAATTTGATCAAAAAGAAAAAGGAAAGGACCCAAATAAATAAAATCAAGAATGAAAGAGGAGAGATCACAACCAACACAGCAGAAATACAAACAATAATATGCCAATAAAATGGTAAATCTGGAAGAAATGGACAAATTCCTAGAAACACATACACTACCAAAACTGAAACAGGAAGCAATAGAAAATTTGAACAGACCCATAACCAGTAAGGAAATCGAATTAGTAATCAAAACTCTCCCAAAAAAGCAACAGTCCAGGCCCAGATGGCTTTCCAGGGGAATTCTACCAAACATTTAAGGAAGAGTTAACACCTATTCTCTTGAAGGTGTTCCAAAAAATAGAAATGGAAGGAAAACTTCCAAACTCTTTCTATGAAGCCAGCATTACCTTGATTCCAAAACCAGACAGAGACTCCACTAAAAAGGAGAACTCTAGACCAATTTCCCTGATGAACATGGATTCAAAAATCCTCAACAAGACATTAGCCAACCAGATCCAACTATACATTAAAAAAATTATTCACCACGACCAAGTGGGATTTATACCTGGGATGCAGGGCTGGTTCAATATCTGCAAAACAATCAGTGTGATCCATCACATCAATAAAAGAAAGGACAAAACCATAGGATCCTCTCAATAGATGCAGAGAAAGCATTTGACAAAATACAGCATCCTTCCTTGATAAAAACCCTCAAGAAAGTAGGGATAGAAGGGGCATATCTCAAGATCATAAAAGCCATATGTGAACGACCCAACGCTAATATCATCCTCAATGGGGAAAAACTGAGAGCTTTCCCCCTAAGGTCAGGAATAAGACAGGGATATCCACTCTTGCCACTGTTATTCAACATAGTATTGGAAGTCTTAGCCTCTGCAATCAGACAACACAAAGAAATAAAAGGCATCCAAATCAGCCAGGAGGAGGTCAAACTTTCACTCTTTGCAGATGACATGATACTTTATAGGGAACACCCAAAGGATTCCACCAAAAAACTACTAGAATTGATTCATGAATTCAGCAAAGTTTCAGGATATAAAATCAATGCACAGAAATCAGTTGCATTCCTATACACCAACAATGAAGTGACAGAAAGAGAAATTAAGGAATCAATCCCATGTACAGTTGCACAAAAAACCATAAAATACCTAGGAATAAATCTAACCAAAGAGGTGAAAAATCTATACACTGAAAACTATAGAAAAGTTATGAAAGAAATTGAAGAAGACACAAAAAAATGGAAAAATATTCCATGCTCCTGGATAGGAAGAACAAACATTGTTAAAATGTCAATACTACCCAAAGCTATCTACATATTCAATGCAATTCCTATCAAAGTAACACCAGCATTCTTCACAGAGCTAGAACAAATAATCCTAAAATTTGTATGGAACCAGAAAAGGCCCCAAATAGCCAAAGAGATCTTGAAAAAGAAAACCAAAGCTGGAGGCATCACAATCCCAGACTTCAAGCTATACTACAAAGCTGTAATCATCAAGACAGGATGGTACAGGCACAAGAACAGACACTGAGATCAATGGAACAGAATACAGAACCCAGAAATGGACCCGCAAACATATGGCCAACTAATCTTTGACAAAGCAGGAAAGAATATCCAATGGAATAAAGACAGTCTCTTCAGCAAATGGTGCTCGGAAAACTGGACAGCGACATGCAGAAGAACGAACCTGGACCACTTTCTTACACCATACACAAAAATAAACTCAAAATGGATGAAAGACCTCAATGTAAGACAGGAAGCCATCAAAATCCTCGAGGAGAAAGCAGGCAAAAACCTCTTTGATCTTGCCCACAGCAACTTCTTACTCAACATGTCTTCAGAGGCAAGGGAAACAAAAGCAAAAATGAACTACTGGGACCTCATCGAAATAAAAAGCTTCTGCACAGCGAAGGAAACAATCAGCAAAACTAAAAGGCAACCGACAGAATGGGAGAAGATATTTGCAAATGACATATCAGATAAAGGATTAGTATCCAAAATCTATAAAGAACTTATCAAACTCAACACCCAAAAAACAATCCAGTGAAGAAATGTGCAAAAGACATGAATAGACACTTCTCCAAGGAAGACATCCAGATGGCCAACCGACACATGAAAAAATGCTCAACATCACTCATCACCAGGGAAATACAAATCAAAACCACAATGAGATATCACCTTACACCTGTCAGAATGGCTAACATTAACAACTCAGGCAACAGCAGATGTTGGCAAGGATGCGGAGAAAGAGGATCTCTTTTGCATTGTTGGTGGCAATGCTGGTGCAGCCACTCTGGAAAACAGTATAGAGGTTCCTCAAAAAACTAAAAATAGAACTACCCTACGACCCACAAATTGCACTACTAGGCATTTATCCACGGGATACAGGTATGCTGTTTCAAAGGGTCACGCACCCCAGTGTTTATAGCAGCACTATCAACAATAGCCAAAGTATGGAAAGAGCCCAAATGTCCATCGATGGATGAATGGATAAAAAAAAAATGTGGTACACACACACACACACACACACACACACACACACACACACACAATGGAGTATTACTCGGCAATCAAAAAGAAAGAAATCTTGCCATTTGCAAGCATGTGGATGGAACTGGAGGGTATTATGCTAAGTGAAATTAGTCAGAGAAAGACAAAAATCATGACTTCACTCATATGAGGACTTAAAGAGACAAAACAGATGAAAATAAGGGAAGGGAAACAAAAATAATATAAAAACAGGGAGGGGGACAAAACAGAAGAGATTCATAAACATGGAGAACAAACAGGGTTACTGGAAGGGTTGTGGGAGGGTGGATGGGCTAAATGGGTAAAGGGCACTAAGGAATCTACTCCTGAAATCATTGTTGCACTATATACTAATTTGGATGTAAATTCTAAAAAATGACAGATACATTTTTTTTAAAAAAAGATACAACAACTAGAGGGGCATCCGGGTGGCTCAGTTAAGCACCTGACTCTTGGTTTCAGCTCAGGTCGTGATCTCACAGTTTGTGGGTTCTGAACCCCACATCGGGCTCTGCACTGACAGCTCAGAGCCTGCTTGGGATTCTTTCTCTCTTCCTCTCTCTCTGCCTCCCCCCACCACCCACTTGCACGTGTGCCTATGCTCTCTCTCTGTCTCCAAAATAAATAAGCTAAAAAACTTTAAAAAAAATAATAAAGATATAACAACTAGGTAAACCTTTGCAGTTATTATTTGTCCCATCTTGTTTTTTCGTCATTTACAATTTTAACTCTTTGCATGTCTTCCAACATACATAATATATTAGTATAGTAATGCATGCATAAGTGATTAAAATAATTTAGGAACAGATTTATATTACAAGTACATGCATGACTATATCTTATCAAAACAAGCAGGAGATCACTTTCAAACTGATGACAACCAGACCCACAAGGCTGTCAGCCCATATTCTTCACTGATCACTGTTTTTGTCACTTTGTGAAGGAAATGAGTATCTCATTCCTTTCAAGTGTCTGTTTCTCCTCTACCCTTCCACATATGTACTCAGGTATAATAAGCACCCTAGGACCCCCTTTAGAACATCACACTAAATCTAGGAACTTAATAGCATAATAGAAACAGAACTTCTGGGGTGCCTGGATGGCTCAGGCAGTTAAGTAGCTGACTCTTGATCTCAGCTCAGGTCATGATCTCACAGTTCATGAGTGAGAGCCCTGCTTCAAGCTTTGTGCTGACAGTGTAGAGCCTGCTTGGGTTTCTGTCTCTCCTTCTCTCTGCCCCTCCCCTGCTCACTCTGTCTTTCTCTCTCTCTCAAAATAAATAAATAAACTTAAAAAAAATAAGAAATAGAACTTCTGAGTTTCTGATGACATTTTGGAAACATGGAGAAATAAGGAGGTAACGTTCTCTCAAAGTAATACACCAGAGAGAATAAAGGCAGGGGTGATGCAAACACATCATTGAGAGCAGATCAACTCAAAGACATTGATGGGTAAAAAGGGAGAAACATGTTACATAGTCCAAGGCATTCTACAATAGGGAGAGGTGTCCTGAGTTGTGGCTGAATAGAGACACACACATCTATCCTGTCATTAAATCCCATTATTGGAAATATGTTAACATAATGTGGTGAATAATTGTAAAACAAACTATGTTACAATGTAGCAATCTTATCCATTCATCTCTGTTGTATTCATGACTGCAATATGAAAAATGAATTACATTACACATTCATGGTTTTCATGGTACCCCTCTGTTGCTCTTTAATCACATAACAATTGTCTTGTTAATGAATCTAACTAACAGCTATTAACATTAATGTTGGCTTTCCTTTAGGCCAAGGCTGAGCTTTTGCATGTGTGGCTTCTTCCTCCCTCTCTCTCTGGCAGATGCTCAGTGCTCAGTCCCCACAAGCCTGCTCTTTATTCCCCGCCTCCCAGAGAAGCAGCCTCTGGGGAGAGTTCTTCTCCACTGGGAGAGAATACTGAATGTTGTGTTTGTCCAATCTCTTCACTAAGCTCCAGATCCAAGCAGGTGGCAAGCCGGATCTTTCATGTGTATTTAGCATTACTATTTTCACAGGACACACCAAGGTTCAAATTTAGGTTTCCACTGTTTCTCCCTGCAGCTGTTGGCTTCTACCAACTGGAGATGAATTTTAGTCTTAACCTCTTTGGAACAAATACAGATCCGGACAGTTGCTAGATATGTAGGCCAGGGAGTAATTGCCATATAGGTGAATAGAATACCAACAAAACTATAACATTTTGCTGTTATTCTAAAGAATATAATGAAAATATCACCAGGTCCATATCCTAATACATCAAGGGTTGAAGACGGCCAACTCTTTTATTACAAACTGTAAGGCAGCCCAGTTCTGTATTTTGTAGACTAGACTTATCTCTATGGTGACTTTTGCCTTTGTGTCTGTTGGAGCAACACGATTCCTGACCTTTCCTATCTATCAGTGCTCCTGTCCTCAGTCTCAAAAGCCAAAAGGCATGAGAGGATACACTCTCTTTCTTTTTCATTATTAATAACAATACTAAACTCCAGAATGTCTGATAATACTCTTATAATATCAGAAAGAGCTACAACTTGCTTTATCTAAGAAAACAAGTGCTAGCCTATCAGTTTTTACAAGAAGCTAGCAGTGAGCTAATAATTAATTACCTATTTCCTGCCTGTCCTAACAATTCCTCTCCTTTTATCTTATGAATTTGTATTTTACTTTCCATCAAAAGAAAATGCACAAATGAGCAATTCATGGCTTGGGAATCCATTTCTTTTATCAACAGATATGGATAATTTAGATTTCATTACAACCTTGCAGAATAAATTGATGGAACTGGCTACTGATCAAGGGTTGAAGATGAATTCTGGAAATGCTCCCTCTTTTGTTTTTTCCAAAACATCATCTTGCTGTGGAGGAGTAGTCCCTTAGGTATATCTGTCACAGACCCACTCCCATCTACTTCAGAAAACTGAAGCACTGGCTGAGTAAGAATAGGCCAGAACATCTCAGAATTTTTGTTGGCCGGGATACGTGGAAAGAGGTCAAGTACTGAAGCTTGATGTACTAACCACAGGTTGAGTATGTACAAGTTCTAATGTGCAACAACCAGGTCTAAGAGTTTCAATTTGTCTAAGTGAGGACAGGTGAGTTTTCTGAAAATCAAAAGATTTCTTGGGGTGCCTGGGTGGCTCAGTCAGTTAAGTATCTGACTCTTGGTTTCAGCTCAGGTCATGATCTCACCCTTCATGAGTTCAAGCCCCACATTGAGCTTTGTGCTGACAGCGCAGAGCCTGCTTGGGATTCTCTGTCTCCCTTTCTCTCTGCTCCTTCCCTGCTCACACAGTCTCTTTCTCAAAAAGAAATAAATAAACATTAAAAAAATGATTTCTTGGGTTCCAATGCCGGTGCCATTTAACATGCCTGCGCTTCTGAAGGGCATTTGCCATCGGGACAGAGACAAGTGCAGCAGACAAGCAGAGACGGCTGAGGTTTATAAGATCAACGTGAAGAGCAGGAAATTGAGGAAGAATGAAAGAGCAGAGGAAAGGAAGCTAGCAACACTGTGACTTACTTGTAATAGCAGATTTCATAGCCCATCCGTATCCAGGTGGGTCTGCCAAGAAGAGCCTCCTTCACAGAATACAGAGTTGGCTGCATTCCTGCATGGAACAAAGGCGGGATTAATCTCTGGGGAAAGAGGGAATGGAAAGAGGGTTGTGGTCCTCCGAATCATGGCCCTCCAAGATAGCCAGATCCTAACCCCTGGAACCCATGAATGGCACCTTAGATGGCAAAAGGGATTTCATAGATGTGATTAAATTAAAGATCTTGAGATGGGGAGATTATCCTGGTGGGCCCTAAATGCAATCACTTATGTCCTCATAAGAGGGAGGGAGAGGGAAGTTCGACTGCCCAGGAAAAGCCATGTGATTGAAGCAGGCAGAAAGAGACTGGGAAAGGCTATGCTATCGGCTTTAAAGGTGGAAGAAGGAGCCATAAGCCAAGGGATATGAGGAACTTAGCTCCAAAAGCTGGGGGGAGGGGTGCCTGGGTGGCTCAGTCAGTTGAGCGTCTGACTTCGGCTCAGGTTATGATCTCACGGTTTGTGGGTTCTAGCCCCACATCAGGCTCTGTGCCGACAGCTCAGAGCCTAGAGCCTGCTTTGGATTCTGTGTCTCCTTCTCTCTCTACCCCTCCCCCACTTGTGCTCTATCTCTCTCTGTCTCTCAAAAATAAATAAATTAAAAAACAAAAAAGCTGGGGGGGAAAAAAAGAAAAAAGAAAATCCCCAAGATGCTCCAGAGGGAGAATGGCCTTTCTGGCACCTTGACTGTAGCCCAGTGAAACTGACTTTGGACTTCCGGACTCTGGAATTGTAAGAGAGTAAATCCGTCTTGTTTTAAGCCACCAAGTTTGTGACAATTTGTTATAGCAACCATACAGAGCAAATGCAAGAGTTGAGGTTCATATTTTCTCTTTCTATTTAAAAGAGTGTATTTAGTCAGTACAAAATAGAGGCGGTAACCTGTGTGCAGACATAGAGGTATGGGAACATTTATTCCTTACTCAAAGCCACTCAATAAATTAGGATATGACCTAGCACTAACACACATAATTTTCCATTCCTGGAAATGTTCAAAATAAATGTGGGCTGCTAGTCAATTTGTCCCTTAAATCTCTCCTCCAAAATGGCCACAGGTATTCAGTAGAATTTGAACTTTCCCCATGTTTTCTTGGAGCTTAAATCAGCGTTGTCCAATTGGATTGCGCTGTTTTCCTGTCTGGGGCAAATAGGTCAGTATATTTGCTACTGTAGGATTTAGGTGATGGAGAGAAGGAATAAATGAGAGTGCTCACCGACCTCAAAAAGTTCAAGGTGGGGCAAGGCAGTCAGGAAGGGGTGGAATGTTGTGTATGGCGTTAACATGCCACAGCAGAGTGGAACTTCCAGACTGCCTTCCATGGTGGTGGTTTGCCATAAGTTGGCCACCACCTTGCCACATCTGGGACCAAAACATTCAGCCCAACTTCAAACCCTTTGGGAACCCAAAGAGAGCTTCCAGTAATAATCCAAACAACCAGATGGGCATCATTCCTGGTGTTAGCCAGAAGACCTCTGTTCCCCAAGAGCTCATACCGTAGTTAAACTGGCTGTTGGGCTTCTCACAGTTGATGATGTTGAAGCGGTATGGAACAGCAGCTCTCATGCCGCTCACCTTGAAGTAGAACCACTGTTGATGTTGGCTGCTATTCACATCAGCGTTGACCAGCAAGTCATATTCCAGCCTGCAAAGTCAGAAGCAAGATTGGAGGGCTAGGAGTCTTTGAGGTAACTTCCAATACTGAAGAGCCTACAAACGTCAGATTCTAGATGACAGATCTAAGACCCAGGATCTCAGCTGGCCAGTAAGTTACAATGATCATACTTACCTCACAATATCGGACACACTGGCTATAGAAATTTGGGGAGAGGAGAGCAGGCTTGTGGTATTAAGAGAATCAATTATACAACGGTAGCATATCTTTTTATTAAACTGTAATGGATTTTCTCTCCAGTAGGAAAGAATGCAAGTGCATGATACCCCAGAGAAAATTCAATCACATCTGGTTGGATATGTCATTATTATTTGATGCTACACATTACTTTTGAGCCTCAGTCTCCTCATATGGAAAATGGAAATAGTGTCTAAATTCGCAGTGCTGTTCTTAAAGATCAAGCGGAGAGTTGATGTAAACCCCCGGCAAAGCAACAAACGTGAATTAGACTAGGAAGGCAGGAGTTGTGTGTTCATTTTGTCCCTTTTTAACTGATTTAACTTACATGCAGTGAACAGCACAAGTTTTAAGTGTAAGAATCAGTGAATTTAAACAAATTCATCTGGACACTCCTGCTTGACAATTACCCAGATCAAGATACAGGCCATTTCCAGTGCCCCCAGGAGACTCTTGTGTGGCCCCTCTCAGTCACTATCTGCAAGGGGAATCATTTTTTTTGCGCTTTAGCAACAAAATTAACAATGCAGCTTGGACTTCAGCATTCTTACCGGTACAGTTCATTTTCCAAAATAGTATCATTCCATCCCCTTGGCATGTTCTTTGAGTTTCTCTTCTAGAAGGGGTGATGTTTTTGCCCTGATATGTTCATAGTCTGCTGCTCTGGAGCCCTGACCCCTGGCATTTGCAGTGAGATTTGTAGAGGGGTGGGGCTTTGCAGAATGCATAAAAGTAGGGCTATCTGATACAGGTCCACTGCCCATGCTGTCCTTCTAAGCATCTCAATCGAACCAAACCATCCAGCCCGCCATACAATGAACGAAGCATAATCTACTGAGTGACATTCATGAGGACAAATTTGGAAAGATGATGACCCTCAAATTGTCTGCTATGCCCACAATCCTTTCCAAAAACTGGTCATAAAAAGTCCTTGCCTAGAAGTAGGTTTGTTTTCTGTCATTTGACTCTGTTACCCTGACCAAAACTAATCAGTTTAGGATTCCACACTCCAGCCAAAGGCAGATATATGGTATATGGAGAGAAAGATCAGCAACACAGGCACATCATGGACTGACCACTGTACCACTATGAGACCCCGGATTAGGTTTTCTCTCCTGGATCCCTTAAATATGACATATAGAGAAAACGAGTAATAAAAGCTGGCACTATAGCAAGAAGTTAGAAGCTGAGCTGGTAATGAAAAGAGAAGGTGGAGAAGGAATCTCAACATAATTGCCTTTCTCTTCTTCAGTCAAAGTAGCTCAACTTATATTTGTCTTATATGTTGGGCTTCCTTGAAACAGTTCATGCACAAAACAAAAAAGGATCACCACTCGCCTGCCCCCCAAAAAACAGAAAAACTTCAAAAATGACTCCTCAGGTAGGGGTGCCTGGGTGACTCAGCTTGTTAAGTGTCTGACTTCAGCTCAGGTCATGATCTCATGGTTCATGGGTTTGAGCCCCCCATTGGGCTCTGCACTGACAGTGTGGAGCCTGCTTTGGATTCTCTCTCTCCCTCTCTCTCTACCTCTTCCCTGCTCTCTTTCCCTTTCTAAAAATAAAATAAATTATATATATAAAATACATATATATATATATACATACCCTCAGATAGATACAAAACAGGCCAGACTATACTAAGTTCTATGCTCTAGCTATGGTGAATACCCATCTCTGAAGATAAGCTAATGCTGACTGAGGGCTTACCATGTGCCAGGTACTATTCTAAGAGCTTGATGTGTTTTTAGTTAAGTCTCAAATACATCATTATAATGTGGGTGCTATTACTGTCCCCATTTTCTGGGTCAGGAAAGAAAAGCATGGAGTTGGTTAGGTAATTGCTCAAAGTCTCCTGGTTGGAAAGGGGTGAGGCTGCCCCTGGCAGTCTGATCCCAGAGTCTGTGACGACCACCCCCTTAACTGTTCTAACTGTTGTTTTCAGGAGTTTACACATAGAATATGGATTGTATATCCTGATTCTGGCAATGAAAAATATAGTTCACACTGGTGTAGAGGAAAGAATTATAACATAGCAGTCTCTTCTGCACTGGAAATCTATGTTTTGTTTCCCCCCTCTTTTAGTTTGTGCAGCCCTAGGCTTTCCTTGCCTGTGAAATAATTTTCCTTTTTTTTTTTTTTTTAATGTTTATTTTTGCAAGAGAGCATGAGCAGAGGAGGAGCAAAGAGAAGAGGATACGGGATCTGATGCGGGCTCCGCGCTGACAGGAGCAAGCCCAATACAGGGCACAAACTCACAAACCATGAGATCCTACCTGAGCTGAAATTGGACACTCAATCCACTGAACCACCCAGGCGCCCCTGAAATACTTGTCTATTAACAAGAGCTCATTGAGAGTTTCTGTCAAAGAAGCATGACACTAAATATGCCCTTGAACTAAGGATAGTGAACTTCTCCATGGGGAGCCCAATGTTCTTGCCACCTATGTACACAGCTGTAGGAACAACAGACATGAAAAGGTACAGGACTAGGGGAGCCCATGTACACTTCCGAGTCAACAGAACCAGCCCTAGCATCAGCCTAAGTACAAACATCCCATTCAAAGGACTCCCACGCCCAAGTATGGAGCCATGATCTTGAACATAGGTGTATTGGCAATTTTCACCTCTAGTCTCCACCTTGCTATGACATTGGCTAGTGAGCCCCCTAGTGGTGCGCTGGTAAATGTTTAACAACAGACTCCCAGGAAAACTTTCACTTGTAGTGTTTGCCAGTCCTCAGGGTATAAACACTCCCACCATGGCTGATTTCACACTACCAGTGTGAGGCCGCTGTACTGAGAGTAGGGACGAGAGACACAACCCGCTCTCTTAAGCTGCCAGCAGCTACCTTTGTGGGTTTCCTTACTTACTCACGCACTTGGATGGCTTTGCGAAGATTTCCTGACTCAAACTTGGAGTAGAACCGCAAGCAATCGGAAGCAGTGTCTTGCAAAGGCCTGTAATGAAATAGAAAACATGTGAACACATGCGTTACTGCTATTCTTGGGCATAGCCTGACATTTCTTAGAGATAAGGTTTTTCTTACAGATCTTCAACATAAATTTTCATCATGTTTTTAGTAGAAGGGATGGATTACTAACATAAAACACTCTTATTCTCATGTCATCAAGAGGATATTCCATACTCCACCCCCACCCTCCACATTCCACTGACGCTCAAGACCACCTACCAAGGCTCATCTAAACTGAAGACGACTTTATTTATAATATCAGTTGGCTGGATGAGCCTCCGGACATCCTCAAATATCTTGATCCTGGAAAGGAAAATTGGAAACATTTTAAGTGTTGGTTGGCCCTCATTCCTTACCCCATTTATCCTACAGTCATCTGGGAAGGGTTTTGGGAGTCATCAGAGAATTATGAAAGAAAAATTTAATAATTCCCCAACATGGGGCTGAAAGAGTGGAAAAAGCACTGCCTGTCCTTCCTTTTCTTGTGTATCAAAAAAAAAAAATGAAACTACATTGAGCAGTAGGAATGTAGGAAGCAGATTTTAGTTGGAGGATTCAGGACTTGAAGAATTTTTTCAAGGGCATTTGAACTAATGGGCTCTGAAGGTTTCTGATGGTATCAGAGGGCCCTTTGTAGTGAGACAACTTTGAGGGAGACTTTAGGATTGTTGACTGTTAGTACCCTCAAGGCCTGGGAGGATTCAGTAAGCCTTTGAACTCTTGAGTCATTTCTACTCCTTGGGTTCTGTCAGCTCTAGAAAACTAAGGTCAGTTTTATGAGAAACACCCATATTCAGGAGGTTTAAGTAAGAGGACAGAAGGAAGCCCAAAGGAACTTTCAGATTCCCTCCTTGAATTTCCAATCCAGGTATTCTGGGTGGAGTGGGAAGGTGAGGGGAGATAGGCATGAGGCCTGGACTCAAGGGGAAGATGTTCTGTCAAAGGGGGAGGTGTTATTGGGCCAGCCTCTGTGGTGCATCTCTCAGGAACTTGAGCTTGGCAGATAACGTGCAGGGGGTAAAGTCAGAGACATCAGCAGGAACCCAAGTGTGAGCAGCTCTTGGGATCCACCATCAATTTGCTGATGAAATGGAAAACAAGTTAATGAAACTTTCTGGTATGCACACTCAGCTCCATTGACTTCGTGCATGCATAATCAATGTCGTTGGGTTTTTTCCCCAGGGAAAATAATTTTCCTTGGTTTATCAATTTTCGTTCTAATCTCACTCTGCTTATCCAAAGGCAAAGCTTCCTTTCCAACATTCTGGGAATAAGCCATCACCCAAAGTTTCTTCCCTGGAGAATGTGGTCTTTCCTTACAATCCTCAGTGATGCAGAACTATTCTAACCCAAGTCAGGTTTTTAAGATTGGGACTGTGAGATAGGGGCACACCATCTCCTTTCATCAATAAGATCAGACACCAATTTGTAGTGAATTTAAAAAAATATACCCCAATTAATCCACATTTGTTTTTTTCTGAGAACCTTCCTGGGGACTGATCCCAGTATTTGAAGAAACTGGGTTATCTTTCCCCATCATGGTCTGCAATGGTTATGGGGTAAGGGGTTACATTGGAATCATTGAAGGAATTCTTTTCTGGCAACACATGCCTGCCACTACCCCACGCTTACTTCTGAAATGTCCGGTAGGGAGGCAAGCTTCTGTGTTTGGCAAGAGCTTCCCAAAGGATTTTAACCTGCTCCTGACTGATTCTCACTTTCCTACAGACAGTTGAAATATCTGTACCAAAAACTCTGCCTATAAAAATATTAAAGAAGAGAAAAAATATAGCTTCCAAATCAGCAGCGCCATCACCTTTGGACTCCACATTTGCGTTCCAACATCGACTGGGCAGAGGGTGGTGGACGATGTCCCCAGAGGTCAGGAAATGCCATCGTCTTGAAGTCGGCCACAGATCTGGTTCTTCTTGCTTTGGCCATATAGAGACAGGGGTCATGGAAGGGGACAGGCTTGGGATGTGTCTGCAGAAGCTTATCTATTACTTCAGCAGTTTCTCTAGGCCTAGCAGAATTGGAAAAGGAGGCACTAATCATTGGGCAGGAAATAACATCTATGTCCCAAGCATCCTGTTTGAGGGAAGCTTGAATGTCAGGGGTTTCTTTTCCAGAATAATCTATCCCAAATCCATCGGATTGCATGTTTTGGCATGGGTTCATCCCAGGTCCTTTTCTGGAGGCTGGATGCATGGTGGACCTCCCCATCTTCACCTTGCTCAGAAGGGAAGTCTGGACCATGTCTTCTCTTCCTTGCTTCCAAGAACTTTGGTCCTTATTCAAACCATGCCACTTTGGGGAGGCGACAGTTGGAATGTGGTGATGATTGGCATACTGAGTCTCTTCGAACTTCAAATCATCTCCAGATTGAGACTTGAGTTCCTTCGGGTTTAAAATGGAAAAGAATATGTCAGTGTTACCTTCCTGGTAGAAAATACAATTTGACCCCAATCCTCACTCTCTGAGCACAGAGTTAAGTGTAAATCTTGTGTTGTTGTTGTTGTTGTTGTTGTTGTTGTTGTTTTAGCATAAATCCTATGAATTGGGAAGCTTTTTTCAAGGTCAAACAAGAAAAGGCTAAGCTTCAACAGTCAAATAAATGGTAGAATCATAGAAACTCATGTTTGGAAGGAGCATTGGGTGGGTCTAGCACAATTCTATACATCACACAAATGCCCTTTGCAACACCCCCAAAAAGTCACAGCCTGGTTAAACAAACTCATTAACAGGGTTTACACTACAGCCCAAGGCAGTGCCTCTCATTTGGGGATCATTCTGATTGTTTTTTTTTTAAAAAGTCTTCCTTGGGGCGCGTGGGTGGCGCAGTCGGTTGAGCGTCCGACTTCAGCCAGGTCACGATCTCGCGGTCCGTGAGTTCGAGCCCCGTGTCAGGCTCTGGGCTGATGGCTCGGAGCCTGGAGCCTGTTTCCGATTCTGTGTCTCCCTCTCTCTCTCTGCCCCTCCCCCGTTCATGCTCTGTCTCTCTCTGTCCCAAAAATAAATAAAAAACGTTGAAAAAAAAAAAAAAGTCTTCCTTATACCCAAATGAAATTTCCCTTCCCTGAAATTTCTACCTACTGATGCCCTTCAGCTTTCTGAAGTAAAACAGAATACACAGACTCCCTTCTACATGTGACTTAGCTGGTACCCTTGGGTGGGGCAAATTCATGATATATCAAGGGTCATAAGAAAATAACAGAGATCCAAAGGCAGGTCTAAAATCTTGACGACAGCAATAGTAGTAGGAGCAGCAAGTAGCCACTGTATCATCAGGTGTGAGGTTCTCAATTTCTTTCTACTAACAGAAAACACTGGAATCAGACTAACCACCTTCAGAAAGCCATCTAGTACAACTTACCCTCTTTGTAGGGGAACAACTAAATCACCAAGAACTTTCACTTGTGTTTTTAGAACGTGAGGGCAAGTCAGTTTGCCCTGCCCCAACCCCACGGCGGATCATAGGCAGCTATGTGTACCCCCGCACTTCTTTCATCCTAGGTTCCAGGGGTCAGATTGCAGGAGACTTGCATGCATCCAGCCCAGCTACCTTTTTCACATTTTGCTTGGATTTCTGCTTCTTTCTCAGAAAGACCTCAGAAGCAGATTGCTAATGATGAACAATGCTTTCCATCTGGAGATCTCCTGCTAGGCCTCCCAGGTTCTGCAAAAAACCCATCATGCATCACCGTGGAGCAGACCGACGGCATATGTCCTACCTCGAAGCTGCAGGAGAGCTCAAGACACATTGCCTCGTACTGCATCAGTTCCTCCTTGGGTCGATCAAGACCAGGTTTGGAACTCAGCTTGTTCACATCTGTTTCCAAATCATCATCCTACAAAGGAATATCCAAAAATATATACATGTGAAAGTCAAGACAGCCACCCTGAGAAGCATTGAGACAAGCTACACATGTAATCTTTCAAAATCTTGGGACATGGTTTCCTTGCCTCCAAATTATAGTGCTAGCCTATGAGAAGGAGAATCTAAGATGATGGGTGGTATTTTTTCAATGAAAAGAAAGAAGGTACACAACTTTTCTAAGCATCCATCTCAGGATTTGTCAGCCCTTACCATGAATAACTAATTTATATAAAATGAGATGAACCCTGTAAACAGTAAAGCACAATATAAAAGAATTTTGTATCTCGCCACCACCATCAACATAATTGTAATCACTGTACCTGTCCTTCCATCATCTGTGTCATTCAAAACTGTTTAATTTGCACCTACTATGAGCAGGTACCACTGTAGGTACTGAAGAGTTGGTGATAATGGAACAGACAAAAGTCGATGTTCCCATGGAATCTGCCTTCGAGTGAGAGAACGAAGACAGAAAACAAATGAAGAACGTAACTTCCAACGGTGGTAAATGCCATGCAAAGGGGATCGGTGGGAAGCAGTTTAGACTGGGTGATCAGAGACCGCCTCACTGAGAAGGTGACATTTTAGCTAGAAGAGCCAACTGTACAAAGCCTTGGGGAAGAAATTACCAGCAGAAGGAACAGCTGACATTGCCTTTCAGAAAGAAGGTGGTTGGAGCACAGAGAATAGGAGGAAGATCGCAGGTGTCAACACTGGAGAAAGAGACACTAGGCAGGGCCTTCCAGACCCGGAGAGGGGTTTGTCACCTCCTGCTGCACTTTACCCTGTTGTACATTTACATCTACCCGACCACCACCAGTCTTTCCTTCACTGGGCTGAATAATCCTAGAGCCTTCATTTTTATTTCTAGATCATCATTTCATAATAGTTTAATGGTGATGGTGACTCTCCTCCCAAATCGTCTGTATTTTCCAAAGGCTATAAAATCTTACAGAGAAAGGACACCAGGAATCAACCAGTCCAGTCTCCTCATCTTTCCATGTCTCTCCTGAACCAAGTTTCCCTAATAAGATAGGGAAGAGAAACCTACCCTATGTATTAGGAGAATATTTGGTTAATTAAGGAAAAACCTGGCAGCTCTGAAAGCCTGGATTATTCTTCTTTAAAGCAAATAAATAAACACAATAAATGTTTATATTACTGATCCAGGGTTGGGGGGAGGGAGAGAAAATGCAATATTCTGTCCATCTTCTGGAATTTTCCCCCAAACTTCATTTTTTAATGTTTATTTATTTATTTTGAGAGAGACAGAGTGTGTGTGTGAGCAGGGGAGGGGCAGAGAGAGAGGGAGAGAGAAAGAACCTCAAGCGGGCTCTACACTCACTGTGGAACCCAACATGGGGCTCACTCTCACAACCATGAGATCATGACCTGAGCCAAAATCAAGAATTGGAGTCTTAACAGACTGAGCCACCCAGGTGCCCCTCCTCCAAACTTTAAATTAAAAAAAAAAAAAATAGACCTCATGATGTTGATTTCATGGTATTTTCAGATACAGTGCACACCAGGCCCAAATTCCTCAGCCCGGTAATGAAGATCCCACTATTATTGTCCTTTCCAGCTTTATCTATCAGTTCCTGCTTGCCTGCATCCTCTTCTGTGCAGCCTCAGCCATGCCCCAGGGTGGTATCAGTAGAAATGCAATCTGGTATGTGCTGTTTCGAAGGGGCACACGCACCCCCATGTTTATAGCAGCGCTATCGACAATAGCCAAAGTATGGAAAGAGCCCCCATGTCCATCGACAGATGAATGGGTAAAGAAGATGTGGTATATATATATATATATGTGCGATGGAGTATTACCCAGCAATTAAAAAGAAGGAAATCTTACCATTACAACTACATGGATGGAACTGGAGGGTATTACGCTAAGTGAAATTAGTCAGAGAAAGACAAGTATCATATGACTTTATTCATATGAGGAATTTAAGATACAAAACAGATGAACATAAGGGAAGGGAAGCAAAAATAATATAAAAACAGGGAGTGGGACAAAGCATAAGAGACTCATAAATATGGAGAACAAACTGAGGGTTGCTGGAGGGGTTGTGTATATGGGAGGATGGTCTAAATGGGTAAGGGGCATTAAGGAATTTACTCCTGAAATCATTGTTACACCATATGCTAATTAATTTGGATGTAAATTAAACAAAAAATAAATTTTGAAAAAAGAAATGCAATCTGGTAGACTACTGGGAAGGGTTTCCCCACCAGCGAGTAAGGTTGGTGTGTCTAGAGTGAGGAGTATTGTGTATCCCATACTGCAAGCTAATGCATTCTACATGTGGCTATGTGACCTACTTAGCTTTAGAGCAAGAGTTGGCTAACTATAACCCACTGTCTGTTTTTGTAAATAAAGTTTTATTGTAACACAGTCACACCCATTTTTTAATATATTGTCTATGGTCGGTTTCTCAGTATAACAGCAAAGTTGTAACAGAGACCATATCTGGTCCCCAAAGGTTTGTATCTAGTCTCTGAATCTCCAGCCACTCAGGTGGGTTCTCCTCTCTTCTGTATTTCTTATAAATACAATTTATACTTATTCAGGGATGGGCCTGCTTCTGTGTCTTTACAGCAACCCAGAAAGGCTTTGTCATTTAGAATTCTGGTACCCATCTAATCCAGATAATGCTTTCTGGCCCTTCTTCCTCAGACTGAAACTTTCAGATATTAGTGACTTTCCCCAGCCTTACACTTGAGTTCACCGCCCCTTCCAAGATGGTGATTTGAACTCTGGTAGGGACAATCTCCAAGTTCACTAGACTATGTACTCTTTGAAGATAAAAATCAATGTCTTGTTTGCTTTTGTATCATATTACCATCCCTAGGAACCAGCCTGCTGCCTCACACATGGATCATATCCAAGGGAAAAAAAAAAAACTAAAAAGGAAGGAAAGACAGAGCAAAGGAGAGGAGAGCTTGAATTCAGTCTGTTTATCCTCTTCTTCAGTGTTTGTCCAAATCTAACAGTTGTATTTGTGAAGGAAAACAACAACAACGACAAAACATGACCAACATCTGGTCTCTACTTGTTTCTCTTATGCTGACTTTGAAAGTTTTCAAAGAACAGCACCCAACTTTCCATTCTCAAGACACTTTAAGACAAAATTTCCTTTTAATCATCCTTTATAAATATCTGATCCCAATTTTATTTTCAAATGAAAAGGCCATCAGTTAAAGGACTGGGTTGGATCTATGACCAGAAACAAATACTCCTGGCTTCTTGCCCACATTCCTTGCAGCAAATGCTCCTGAGTTCACCAGGGAAAATCACTTTGCTGGAGCACTAGTTCCTTTACTCTGGCAACACCCCAGAATCAAGCCCTGATTCTGAGGTGCCCCATTTCTCTACAACTCATGCTCACACACTGACTTCTCATCTTCTTGGCTCAAAGACTTTTGATAAATAGTTTCCAGGCCCTCACCCATTTGTCTTGAGCTTCTCTCCCAGATGGATGTGTTTATTTGTTTTGGTTTCATTCCACCCAACCCACTATCACCTGCAGTGTGGGGGAAAAGAGACTATCTGAATGCTCTCTGTCCCATGCTGTATGAAGTTAGGCACTGGCATACAGCTGGTCTTTCCACATCAGATACAAGAGGCGATTGACACTCGGCATCAGACATTCAGTCATCAAAGGGCAAGTAAGAGGGTAGGAGAAAGTGGCATTGATGAATGATCACTGCAGCACAGTATTATTCAAATAATACAGTGAGCACTCAATAGGCCACTACTGCCAAGCCACAGCAAAGATTCAATTTACTACTGATGACTTCAGAAATGATTCCATTTATCAACAAAACCCTGAGAACACTGGAAGGTCAATAGCAGTCTTAACCTAGAGACTGAGAGGGCAGACAGATAGTCCCTCTGAGTCGGCTGCTACCATCTTATGATAGAGAACTCAAAAGTCTCTTTTTCTCTAGATAGGTAGGCAAGAGGGTAAGGAAGAAAAAAGAAAGGGAGGGAAGGAAAAGAGGAGATGGATGGATGGATAGATGGATGGTTGGATGGATGGTAGATAGATAAATAAATAGGTGGTAGATTTTTTAAATTCAGGTTTCACCTCCACAAACATTATAAAAAGTAACATTTACTTCTCATTCTTATTTTACAGATGACAAAATTAAGGAACTATAATTTGAAGGGGTTTGTCAAGTCCATGTCTGCCAAAAGAAATAGAAACAGAATTATAACTCATAGATAAGTTATCATTATTCTAGAGTGATATTGTCCCCTAAAGGACACTTGGCAATTCCTAGTGACATTCTTGGCTCATGACTTGGGGAGGAGGGGGAAACCGAGGGTAAGTGCTACTGGCATCTAGTGGGTAGAAGCCAGGACACTACGAAACATCCTACTATGTAAGATAATCCCCCACAGCAAAGAATTATCCTGTCAAAAGGACAAGAGTGCTAAAGCATAGACACACTTTTCTAGAAATGCAGTCAGGAAGCTATGTCCCATTGCCTGTTTCTTGTCAATAGATGTTTTACTGGAACACAGCCATGCCCTGCCATTTACATATTTTCTATAGTTGGTTTTGTGCTATAACAGCAAAGTTGAGTAGTTGTGATAGAGGCTGCATATCCACAAAGCCTAAACCAATTACAGCCTGATCTTTTACAGAAAGTTTGCTAACCTCTGCTGTATATCATGGGTCTTTTGGGGATAAAGACCAAAGGGCACCACCCCCCTGCTAGCCAAGGTGTACATTATGCAACTCAAGTGAGCACTTCACATAGACTCCAAGGTAAATGAAAGTGTACAACACAGTGGTCCTCAGCAGAGTGGGTACCTACGAAGAAGACTTGTGGCAATAGGGGAGATCTACCAGAAGAAGTTTCCTAGGAAAATCTTCCATGGTCTAGTTCCCTGAATGTCACTCACATGAATTACATATACGAACCCGAAGCACTAAGGGTCTATCTAAAGCTCATCCGGACGGAATATTACCGCCTTGTTAATGGACAGCCTCTGACTTTACAATGAGATTTTGTATGGGACCCACTGGGATGAAAATCAACAAGCACAGCCATCATTTACTGAGCAATCACTGTAGCCAGGCACTGGAGTGGAAGTACAGAAGTGAGTCCTTAAAATGTATACTGGTCTCGGGGCATCTGGGTGGCTCAGTCAGTTAAGCGTCTGACTCTCGGTTTGGCTCAGGTCATGATCTCACAGTTTCTTGGGCTCAGGCCCCACATTGGGCTCTGTGCTCTGTGCATGTTTCTCTCTGTCCCTCCGTCCTTCCCTCCCCCACTCACACTTGTCTCTCTCAAAATAAATAAATACACCTAAAAAATTTTACACTGCTCTCAGCTGGACATAGAGAGTGATACCTCCCTCGGAAGATGTGAACATGGAGATCACTAAAAGTGAGGGCTGGTGCACCTACTTGGTCTTTCACCTCTTCAGAATCTGAATCTTTATCCACTTCTTCATCAGCGTCATCTTCAAAATCCTCTGGGTGGAGAAAAGGAGATCAAACAGATGAGGCTTCCCTTATGCCTTGGATTTGGATTCCCACCACACAGTGGCTAGTACTCCCTTTGTCATAAACAAGGGGCTCATTATGAAGAGCACAATATCCCAACACACTCTAATACTTTTTAGTACATGCAACTTGTATACACACAGACACATGGAGCACTATAGCATGAAGTCTAAATTGCCCCACATTGAATGCAAAATGACTGCAGAATAAAATGACATCCAAATACCATTCTGGTGTTCCCTGCCCCCCCACACACACAGTTTACACGAAGTTATGCAAACAGCATTGCCAACGTTTACAGATCACATATAGGCAAAATTTGCTATAACTGAGCACCTTCACTGACTCCCTAATTTTGATAAGAAGGTACTTATTTACAACAAAAGGCCACAGAAAGCATCCAGCGCTGTTGTAGCAAGATGATGCCAATGGAAAATCTGTTCCATGAAAGGAGGGCAGTGACAGTGGAATCTTCACGGAGATTGAATAATCACACATTCAGACATTTAATGGACTAGCTATTTTGTAAATAGCACAAGTTTTATTCCAAGTTCATCCTTAAGGCAAATGCATTCCAGAACCAGTCAGTACAGTCAAGAGACTCAATTGTGGAATTGTGAATATGTATGTTTTTTTTTAAATTAGCTGAAATGACTGTACAGGCACTCAATAGCCACCAGGCAAAGTGGCAACAGTTCATAATTAGGAACAAAATAAGTGACTTTAGTATTTTTTCATTCTGTATATGAAAAGCTTGCTTTTTTATACATTTCTTTAATTAGATTATGGACATTTACAGTTGGGTTCTAAAAGAACTGATCCTACTTTCATCCACATCCCTCTGAAATATTTCCAACATGCCAAACACATCAGAAAGCTCATCATTACCCACTGACATTACCTTCAGTTAGAACACACAGAGGTTCGGAAGGGATGCTCCCAGGGACTGGGAAGGCGTAGGCACTGGTGGCTGTGACCAAGGGAAGTGGGCTCTTTGGGTAGCACTGTCTCAGGATCTGAACTACGACGGAGACGACGGGTTCCAAACTTCTGTCATCCAGGCAGTTCTGAACGAAGAGGAGACTGTATCAGACGCCGACACCTTATACAGGGTTCCCTTATCCTGTCAGTATTTTGGGCAGTGAATGACACATGGCCCCAATGGACAGTAAACATCCTTACTGTAGAATGCCTGACTTGAACATTCAAATGTAGCATTTTGTCTAATGTAGAATCGGCTTTGGTCTAGGGTATAATCTGCATTTTTATTTCTTTTTCACAGCTCATATGTTACTGGAAGGAATTTAGTCCAAAAATAGACTTAAAAAGTCTTTCAAGGGATGCTGTGTCTAAGGGAAGCATTGTCCAGGGTAGCCAGGGGGAGAGGAGATGAGCATCTTCTCAACCATCTGAGTGTCATTGTGAATTATTGGCTAAATTAGAGAATGAGTAGCCAAATTGATGGAAGTCTTACTTTTCTCCTTCAGTTTTTATCTGAATAGAAAACTATAAAGGAAAAGCTAAAATATGAAATCAGAAAAAAAAAGGCTAAGTGAATCCCAAGTACCTAAATTAAATAACATGCCTGTTCTCAGAGCCCACAGTGTTGATCTCTTGGTACCTACCCAAAGCAAAGGAAAATTGGGTTTGCAGATGGAACATTTTGATGCTGATGGAACATGACAAGACCCTTCTTTTCAGACACTTTGAAAAATGCAAAAACAAGTTTACTAAATTGAGAGAGAGTGTTGGGAGTAGTTCGGGAACTCTTTGGCAAAAACATGCCATTTTCTTGAGGCTCTTGGTAAATGCTTTGTCTACTGACTTAGTACGGAAAGTTGACAAGTGTGAGCCTCCAATTTGATATTCCTAAGGGGTTCCAAGTAAGGTCTAGAGCCAATAAGTCATAGCAGTAGCCATGGAGGATGCTGAGCACCTGCCACAGAGCAGGGTGACTGTCTGTGATGATGTCATGCGGTGGTATCCCCGGGCCCACATTACAGGTAGCTCCATATATATATGTTTTTATGCCATGAGTTCAAACTGTCCCAATGATTCCCTAATATAAAAATGTAAGCCAACTTTCAAAACAGGAATGTTGTAACATGATCAAGAATGCTATTTCCCCTTCCACATGCTCAAATGATACCCATCAGTTGTCCTGAAAACACTCTCCATGGGAAATAAAATACTTGAGGCCATTTCATCCCTGGAACTGGCCAAAGGGCTTGGTGAAAAGTATTAGTATCAGAAAAAGAGAGAACTGAGCATGGAAGAGGAAGAGAGGGGAGGTAGAGGACCCATCATGGATGATGTTCTGAGCTTAGTTTTCAGTAGGTACAGAGCAAAGGACAAGCCAAGGAACTCAGTCAAAACCACCAGCATTTTGGAAAGTGGTTATGTCTGTGATTGTCGTTAGTATTGTTATTGATGAATGTGATAACATGTTTTACTTTGCATAGGATGGTGCAGGTGAAAAGTGAGAAAAAGGATGGAGGCAGGTTCACCTGTCCTAACAGGTTGGGCCATGAATTTGGGGGAGAGGAGATTAAAATCAACAGAAACCAAGGCATTGGGGTTATAGTGAATCACTACCTAAATTAGGTGGATGGTAAGTGCTTTAGTAGACACAGTTTTCAGGAAAATGTTTATGAATTTTAAAATAATCCATGGTTCCAAAGTAACAGAAATGCCTAGATCCATCTGCCAATGTTTCCCTACTGTTAAGGGAAGGGTACTGTGACAGGGCCAGGACTAAGGTAAAGTGAGGGAGGCACCCAGGATGCAAAATGTAAGGAGGCACTCCCTCAGGCTCCTGCAGCTGCAGGGCACTTATGCTGTGTATCAGAGATGACAAGAGCCCAAGAAATAGGATCCCTGGAAACAAATGGCTTAGAATTGGGGCAAAGGTGAACATTTTTGGCTCACTTTTCCCATCACTTCCAATAATACACCTGCTACCTGGAAAAGATGATGAAATATGACAGTGCCTTACATATTCAATTCACAGTTAACATCTCTGAATTAGCATTGGAATAATAAATACACTGCTTCTGGCTAAAATTAACAACTCAGGAAACAACAGATGCTGGCGAGGATGTGGAGAAATGGGCATCCCTTCTTGCACTGTTGGTGGGAATGCAAACTGGTGCAGCCACTCTGGAAAACAGTGTGGAGGTTCCACAAAAAAATTAAAAATAGAACTACCCTACGACCTCAGCAATAGCACTACTAGGAATTTATCCAAAGGATACAGGAGTGCTGATTCATAGGGGCACATGTACCCCAATGTTTATAGCAGTGCTTTCAACAATAGCCAAATTATGGAAAGAGCCTAAATGGCCATCTTTATCTGATGAATGGATAAAGAAGATGTGGTTAATATACACAATGGAATACTACTTGGCAATGAGAAAGAATGAAATCCTGCCATTTGAAACAACATGGATGAAACTGGAGGGTATTAGGCTAAGTAAATAAGTCAGTCAGAGAAAGACAGATACCATATGTTTTCACTCATGTGTGGAACTTGAGGAAATTTACAGAAGACCATGGGGGAAGGGAAGGGGAAAAAATAGTTACAAACAGAGAGGGAGGGGGGCAAACCATAAGAGACTCTTAAATACAGAGAACAAACTGAGGGTTGATGCAGGGGGTAGAGGAGAGGAGAAAATGGGTGGTGGGCATTGAGGAGGGCACTTGTTGAGACGAGCACTGGGTGTTGTATGTAAGCAAGGAACCACAGGAATCTACCCCTAATACCAAGAGCACACTGTAAACACTGCATGTTAGCCAATTTGACAATAAATTATATTAAATAAATACATACATACATACATACACACACTGCTTCTGTGACACACAGGCAAGAGACAGAACTCCTCCTCATCCACGGTTTTGCTTTTCCCAGATCTCATTTACCCACAGTCAACCATAGCCTGGAAGCAGATGACGCTCCTCCGAGGTATCACCAGAAGGCCGATAGCCTAACGCTACATCCCAATGCCTCCCTTCATCTCCTCATGTGGGCATTGTATCACCTCACGTCATCACAAGAAGAATAAGATATTTTGAGAGAGAGACCACATTCACATAATTTTTATAACAGTATATTGCTATAAGTGATCTATTCAATCATTGTTGTTAATCTCTTGATGTGCCTAATTTACAAATTAAACTTCATCATAGGCACGAATGTTCAGGAAAAAACAGCGAATGCATGGTCAGTGCTACCAGTGGTTTTGGGCATCTGCTGGGGGTCTTGGAATGTACCCCCCAGGATAAGGGGGGACTACTGTATAGCATACAGCTCAGACCCTGGAGCAAAAGCACCCCAAAAATTCAAATCTTGGGCTGATGATCACTAATCGCATCACCGGGGCAAGTTACTACGCCTCTGTGAGCTACAGCTTCGTCTATACAGCAGAGATCATAACAGAGCCTCTCTCATAAGGACGTGTGTGAATTTGAGTTAAAATAGGCAAAGTGCCTGCCCAATACTAAGCACTCAGTAAGTGCTGGCTAGCAGGATGTTAGCAGGCATCATTACACTCTTAAAATCTCATAAGAATCTGAAAGAAGATCCCAGTGCAGAGCCCTAGTGATAACCCTCACCATAAGAAAATGAGACACTTTAGTGGAAAAGTCCAGGAGTCCCAGGTCTAATTTCCAGCTCTCCTTTTACCAGCCAAAGCCATCAGCATCTCTGCCCGAGCTCCCATGGTCTAACCCCCGCCTTGCCCTCCCACCACTCCCTCCTTCCTCCTGTGCCCTCAGATACTCTCCTGTCCAAACAGCAGCCAGAATGGTCCTTTAAGATCATAAATCAGTTTAATGGGTATAGAGTTTCAGTTTTGCAAGATGAAAAGAGTTCTAGAGATTGGTTATACAACAGTGTGGATGCACTTAACAGTACTGAACGATACACTTTAAAATGCCCAGCATGGTCGACTTGATGTTGTACAAATTTTATAATTAAAATTTAAAAAAAAAAAAGCATAAATTATATCAGGTCACGCCCCTGCTTCAAACCTGATGGAAATAAAATCTGAATTTCTTTTCATGGTCTAGAAAGTTCTTCCCTCCTCTTTTCCTCCCCTTCCTCCTCCCCCTTTCCCTCCCTCCCTCCCTCCTCCTTCATATCTCTCTTGTCTTTCACAATTATTGGCATACCATCATCATCATCATCATTATAATTTGCAAATAACCACTGAAATGATACACTAGATCCAAGGTTCCCTTGTTGGCAATCCGGTGACTCCAATACCTTCTCTGGCAGATGGGGGAGAAGACTGACAGGCAGCTCAAACCAGCACAGCTACGATGGCATCTATGCTCACAACACCCAGCCCAGGTGCTGGAGGCTCCACAGGCTAGGGCAGCCTCGAATACAGTGCAAGTTCAGCCTCTGCTCACATCCTGCATCCATTCCCAGCAAAAAATGGAGGCTGGAGGGTTGGTGTGAATTTGTTTCCTGAACAGTTGAGGTCTTCACTGACCTGCTGAGAGACTACTTTAAAACCCTCCTTGCAGAAACAGACTTTTTACAGAGAACACACGGCTGGTACCTGAGGGGAGGTGGGTAGAGATATGGGGGAAACAGGTGATGGGGATTAAGGAGTGCACTTGTGATGAGCACCGGGTGATGCACGGAGGTGTTGAATCACTATACTGTACACCTGAAACTAATATTACACTCGATGTTAACCAACTGGAATTCAAATAAATACTTGTAAAAAAGATGAAAGGAAAAAAACTAAAATGAGGTTATTATGGTGGGCCCTAGTCCTGTATGACTGGTGTCCTTATAAAAAGGGACATTTGGACACAGACAAGCACATAGGGAGAATGTCTTGTGAAGACAGAGGCAGAGATGAGGTGACGCTTCTACAAGCCAAGGGTCACCAGGACTGCTGTGACCAACAGAATCTAGGAGAGCACCTGGGGCAGGTTCCCCTTTCATGGCCCCGGAAGGAACCACCCTGGCGCCATCTTGATTTTGGACTTCTGGCCTCCAGGGCTGGGAGAAAGTCAATCTCTGCTATTTGAGCTGCTCAGTTTGTGGTGCTTTGTTATAGCAGCCCCCAGGAGACTCCTACAGGGAGGTTCCCGCACCACTCTTGGGTGTGACAATTCCCCAGAATGACTCTAAAAACTCATTAAAAGCTGTTGTAGTTGCACTCATGATTTACAGGGACTCACATTACAGACGAAGATCAGCCAAAGAGAGAGGCCCACAGGGCAGAGGGCAGCTGTCTCAGTCTGCTCAGGCGGATCCAGCAGGACACCACAGACCGAGTGGCTGATGAACAAACACATTTCTTTCTCACAGTTCTGGGGGCTGGAAGTCCAGGTTGAAGGCACCATCAGGTTCCCTGTCTGGTGAGAACCTGCTTCCTGGTTCACAGATGGCCATATTCTCACTGTGTCCTTACATGGAGCAGGGACCAGGGAGCTCTCTGGGGCTCCTCTTATAGTGCTCATTCTGCTCATAGGGACTGCACCCTCATCACCTCTTCCCCTCCCAAAGGCCCTGCCTTCCCAAACCATTACTCTGGGGAGTAGGGTTTCAGCATATGGATTTGAGGGAACACAGGCATTAGTCTATCACACCAGAGAAACACCAAACATGACATAGATAGATAGATAGATAGATAGATAGATAGAAAATAGATACATAGATACATACATAGATGATAGATAGATAGGAAATATATAGATACATAGATAGATGATAGATAGATAGATAGATAGATAGATAGATAGATAGGAAATAGATACATAGATACATAGATGATAGATAGATAGATAGATAGATAGATAGGAAATAGATACATAGATACATAGATACATAGATGATAGATAGATAGATAGGAGATAGATAGATGGATAGATGGATATATTTTATATACATCCTGCTTCTAGCCTCACAGACCCTTTAATGCTTGTACTTCCCTTTCTACTATCTCCACCCTCTTCCTCTAACAGACATGTAATTCAGGGATCACTGTTTTCTTCCTTTTTTGCCCTTTTAATTCTTCTTAACACAGAGCACAGAAGCAGCCAATAAGGCAGAGGGCAGAGGAACCGGCTGGAGCACACGAATTGCTGGTGTGAGAGAGCTTCTGGGCATCAGCAGTGGAGGGGGGTGTTTCACTAGAGATTTGGGCGACACAGCTTACAAAGTATGGCGAAGCTTAGAAACATTCAAAGCACCGCTTCATCCAGAGAAACGGAATGTTCGATGCAGCTATTTCATGACTGAGAGGCTCTGAAATCTGGAATGATGGCAAGAACCCACAGGTGATAGCTGACAGAAAATTAGATATTGGTTTGCAGCCCAACATTATGTGATTGTTCAGAGTCGGATGTGGGGGGAGACGCTATTATTTGTTTTTAATAGGAAAAGTCTACAGATGCCGTTTTTGGAAAACAGTACTGTCGTCGACTGCCTCATTGCCTCATGTACACAGGTAGAGAAAAAGTGAAGGGTGTCCAGAGGGGAGCAATGAGACTGAGGAAAGGGCTGTAGAGACAAGTTAACGTGAAGACAGCAGGGAGCATGGTGCCTGTGGAGCACGGCTGCCGTGGCCCCAGGTGAAGGGGAGTGAGCAGACGATGGATATTTGGAAGGCGTCCACATCCTCGATAGAGAGGGTGTACATAGCTCATACTATGGTGTTTAAATTAGTCCTAATCAAGTGCAATTAAGGAATCTGTTGTTAGGGTTGAAATCCCGGAAACCTTAAACCACATATTCCACTGGGGTGCGGACAAGTAACGGCCCTTGCAGGTGCTCAGTCTGGCCCAGGATGCTTTTCCTCTTGAACTTGGCCTGACAGCCTTTTTCAGTAATTCAGGTCTCAGCTTAGGTGTCACCTGCTCAGAGAAGAACTTGACCTCTCTCACAGAACACGTTCTCCCTCCACCTATGGGCGTCACTGCGGACAGCCTGACTTTAATGATGTCGCAGAGCAATATGAAATTCTCTTCCTCGTTGAATTCTTTGCTTCCTTAGTATCTGACTCTCCCGCTAGAATGTTTACTCCACCAGATCAGGGGTCTTGCCTGTCATATTCATGTCCATATTCCACTACTCTAATTATTCCAATCACTGCTCACATTTCTAGAGCAGCCAAGTCATGGCAAGCACTCCATTAAACGGAAGACATTTCCACATTAATATACTTAGGCTGTGCAATAACCTAGATTTTGTTATTTCCATCTTTTTGGAAAAGAAGAAACTTGAGACCCAGAAAGGTTGGGTGACTCCTCCAAGGTTTCACAGCTGTAAGTGCCTGGGCTGGGACCTGAACCCAGGTACTAGCTTTATAGTGAATACTGTGAACCACTGCACCACACAGTGTGTAGCCAATAAACATGTATTTTTTTAATTTATTTTTATTTATTTTTAATTTTTTAATGTTTATTTATTTTTGAGAGAGAGAGACAGAGCATGAGCTGGGGAGGGGCAGAGAGAGGGAGACACAGAATCCGAAGCAGGCTCCAGGCTCTGAGCCGTCAGCACAGAGCCCAAAGCAGGGCTTGAACCCATGAACCATGAGATCATGACCTAAGCTGAAGTCAGTCACTTAACCAACTGGGCCACCCAGGCGCCCTGCCAATAAACATGTATTGAATGAATGAATCGATCAGCACAAGAGTGAACAAATGCATGAGGTTTTGAATCCAGAACCTCTGCCCATAGCAGACAGTAAGAAACGTACTGAGGTTCTCACAGCTCTGTTCAGCAGGAACCATCCAGATATCATCCAACTGCAGAGGTGTTCCCAGGGTTAATTACCTGTGTGGTGCTGAAGAGGATCTCCATGCCCTGAGCTGCCAGGAAGGCCTCCCTGCCAGACCGGAGGTTGGCAATGTGCTTGAGGCAGAGCAGAAGCGTCCGGCGGATCAGCACATAGGTATTGGCTGTGTCATGGCCGTGCCAGTCCTGATGCAGCCTGAGCAAGCTGGTGACGTAGCCTCTGTTCACAGCCCTGCGGCTGTTAGACTCTGAAACCAATGGGAAAGGTGATGTCAATGACAGATTCTCCTGGCTGCACCTGCCTGAGGATGCCCCGATGTACCTCCCGCAAGATTCTTATTATAAAGGGACTAATAATAACTTTCCACTGTAGAAAACTGGCAGATGTCACCTTCATTGAGGGATCAACATGGACATCACCATGTGTGTTGTGCTGAGAAAAACACAGCATCATTTCTATGGTGTTTCTGCCCAAAATGTATAGCCTGAATTTAACCATGAGGAAAAACAGCAAACCCAAAATGAGGGGCATGCTACTAGTGATCTGATCTATACTCTTCAAAAATGTCAAGGTCATGAAAGGAAAAAAAAAAAAAGGAAGGGAAAAGACAAAGAAAAGAGAAATAAAGAGAGAAACAGGAAGGAAGGAAGGAAGGAAGGAAGGAAGGAAGGAAGGAAGGAAGGAAAGAAGGAAGGAAGGAAGGAAGGAAGGAAGGAAGGAAGGAAGGAAGGAAGGAAGGAAGGAAGGAAGGAATTCGGCTAAAGTATTTATATAATATGTAGGTACAATGTAGAATTATAATTTAGATCCTAGGCTAGCAATATTTTTTTTTCTTTTGCTCCAAAAGGCATTAGAGATGCATTTGGTAAAATTTGAATAAGGTCTATAAATTAGAAGTATTGTATCGATGTACATTAGATTTCGGTAAACTGTGGCTATGTAAAAGAAAATCCTGTGCTTAGGAAATTCACAATAGGAATATGTGAAAGTCTGTAACTTATTCTTAAAAAGTTCAGAAAAAAACTGTAATAGTTAGGGGGGTGGGATGAATGAGGGAGAGACAGAGACATTTCCACCAGATTTCCATTCTTCTTTTCCTAAATCTCAGTGGACTTAGGGTATTGTCATTGGGTTGAGCAAATTATAAGATTTAGTCTTGGAAGAAGACCCTGAATGAGACATGATATCTGAAAGGCTATCATGTGTAACAGCTATATTGTGTTTTTCCTAAAGAGCACAGAAGCCAGCTTATAGATAATCAAGGTCTGGCTCAGTCCAAGAAAGGAATTCCTCATAGTCAAGACTATTCAACAAGAGAATGGACTCTATGTGGAAATGGACATCCGGGCACTAACAATGTTAAGACAGGGGTGGGAAGCCCACTCAGCAGGATGTGGTATGGGGTTTTCTTACATCTGATGGGGAACATAATAGAGTGCTTTTCTGGTTCCCTTCACGTCTACACAATTTCTCTTTGTTGACTGAACGATCCTGGTGGAGGCCTCCCATGAGACACACCCTAGAGGGTAAGTGCACAAAGTCCTAATTTTCCCAAGAGATACTTTAAATTCTCCTTGAAGAAACACAGAGGAAAAGGAGTCCAAGAATCCTGTCTCAACACTTAACATATGCCCCTTTCCAGCTGAACCTCCTTGGGCTACTGGCTTGGTGGACAAATGTGTCCCAGCCCACATATACCCCAGAGACATCTGGTCATCTCTGTTTGTGTGGACAAGGTGCATTGGGAGGCTATCACCGGCCGACTCTCAGCACAAATGCCCAAATCTTGCAGCCCTGCTCTCATTACCACATTTCTCCATTACCCCCACCGTTCAAGCTGGCTTATGAGACAATATAGGCTTCTGGCCGAGGGTGTGTGAGACAGATCCCCTGAGCCGTAATTGGAGAAGCAAATTTCAGCTCAAAGTCAGATTTTTTTCCCTAAGACCATGTAAGTACACATAAGTGAAAAAATAACACAAAAACTCAGGGCTTTATTCCAGAGGGGTTTTCTCATAATATTAAAGAAATTCTTTTGTTGTTGCTTTCTGTGAGTTTGTCAAATTCTAAGTTGTCAGGCTTCACTGAGCCCCACTGAGATTTTTGAGCCATTTGTACAGTTGGGATCATTGTTGTTTGTTTGTTTGTTTGTTTAATTTTTTTGTTTTTTCACTTTTACAACATTTCATTCAGCCATGACCCTGAACTGAGGGTGATGAGCTTTGTTTGCCAGGTGATGTGTTTGCAGAAGGTTTAAATTGCTGTCATTACCTCCTTTAATGAATTATTCTTTTGCATCAACCGTATTTCTCTCCTTGGCTGGTTGCAGCCACAAAGCACCAGAGTTCTTTACTGCCTGAATGAGGTTCCAGCCTATCCAATATCTGACGTTTAAAAGAAAATCGAGGATTAAGTAGGAGGTATTAAAGTATCACCCGCTGGAAAGATGCCAGAATAGCAAACACAGTGGACAGAGGCCCCGTGGGCACAGAGAGGTTAAGGTCTTCTGTCTTTTATCTATTTTAAGGGTATGAGACTAATAATGTGTTATCTTAATGACCTTCATCCCCTACTCTTTGGAGGGGTAGGGGGCAGGGATAATGGGGAAAAAATCTTTAATTGTCTCAGAGAAAAATCCCTTATCAAATCCTAATGATTTTATTCATGATTTCCCGTTAATCCTCAACAAGCTGCCGTGTTTACTAACATCGAAAATGGCTACACCTCCTTCCCCGCTGACCCCACCTCAGTCAATCTTTCTCTAAGAATGGCTTGCAGAGTTTTGCAAAAGTCAATATGCCTCAAAAACCCTCAGCAAACTGAGGAAGAGCAAATGTGGAGAAGAGCTAAGACTGAAATGAGGGTCACCGAGATCAGTGATATGCAGGAGTTCTAGAAGATCTGAGAGGGAAACAGTGCTTCTCTAGGGGCCAAATAGCCATGAGAAAATGTTTTGGGTGAATTCAGGGTTCAGGGCAGGAGAAGGCTCCAGGTCCCCCGACCCTCTTCAAAACAGATCAGCTGCACTTAAGTCTGTTTATATAAAGGACTTTCTACTAAGATTTCCTTGGGGAAAAAAAATTCCTGCTCAATTTTTTTAAGATTTCTCAAGTAGATTGGTTTATCCTAAACTTCTAGGAGTTTGGGGGTAGGTTGGACAGAGAGGAGATTTGAGTTTAATATCTCACTCCTCACTCCCACCCCATCTCAAAGGCACTCTCAGTGCCCTGTCTCCATCCTGTTGAATGTCTTCTCTGGCCAGTTTTCTTTTGGCAAATCCATGAACTCAACCTTGACCTTCCCTCTAATTCACCCTCTTATATTCTACTACTTCTGCCTCTCCAGATTATATTATCCTCCAGAATGAAGTCTGTGTAGCTAATTATGTCTGAAATGTTACCTAGCAATATTCTTATTTTTACCCCACGTATTTCTTCATTGAGGTTCAGATGTTTTTTTTTCTTCTTTTGGCTCAGACCCCATCGATGCAGATTTTTACACTCAGGTAAAAAGAAAAAAAAATAAATAACTGGAAGGGAATGTGCCAAGATATCACTAGTACTTACAGAGGAGGAAAAGACTGAGGATTCTATTTGCTTTAGACTTTTTAGATTCAATTTAGGCTTTTCTGTAGTTCTTATTCCCCACATACTCTACAATGCATTTTACTAATCAGGAGCAGTAAAAAATATTACCTTTTTGACAGGAGGTCCTTAGACTATTGGTCATGCCATGTTGTAAATGCCTGTGGGCAGGGTGAACGGCCCCTAGGTTACTATAGCAACCAACTCCCTTTTTTACTCTTACCCCATCCCCTTCAAAAGTGAATTACCTGCCTACTCCCTGAAGTCATTTGAAACCCTGATCATCTCTATAGAGATGTTTATCCTTATAAAGAGGAAAGTCTAGATGCCTTCAAGACTCAAAGATTGACTGTCTCATGGGGAACAGTCAGCCCCATGCCAGGCTGGTGGAGAAATGCTCTGTGACCCAGATTATTATACCTGCAAGCAGTCCACGCCTCTGCCACTGTTCCTTGGCAGAACCAAAGAAAATTTTCATCTCTGCTCTTCACTTCCCATATCTGGGAATTTCATCAGCCCTTTTAGGGTCAAGTGATGACTTAAAGCAGAGGCCGCGTGGGAACCTGCGGCAGAGCGACAAACCAAACAACACAATAGCCGCGCTCTCAGATGAGACGGACACATTACTGCAGACCTCTAAACTCTGCCATCCCTTAGTCACCCACCCTTCATGGCCTCGATGGGCCTGCTTTGCAGGCAGAGCTTCCAGGTGTCTGCTTTCTTTTGGGACTCCTTGTACCTGGCCAGGAACTCCACCACTCTCCAGCTGTGTGGACTTGAACCTGTCAGTTCACTGTTGTATCACTAAGTCTTTATCTGAATGACAAAACTAATAATATCCCTTCCTGGGGAGTTGTTGAGAAAATTACATGAGATAATACATACAAAGTTGATAGCTCCATGCCTGACGCATACTAAGCACCCAATACCTCTTACCCATTATGACTGTCATTATCAACATGATAAGCAAAATCTACTTATGGCTCCAACTTCCCCTCTATTACTATGGACAACAAAGTGCCAAATGCTCGGGATATGAACATATTCTTTTCGACAGCTTCATTCAAGAACAGGAGCTCCAGGGTCACATAGCTGTTGATTTGAATGTTGGCTCTACCAGTTACCAGCTCTGAAACCTCAGTTCAGTTGCTTAGTCACTCTCAACTATATTTCCATCATCCGCAAAGAGTAAAGCAAGATAAAAAAAGATTAATTACAACATCAGCCCTACAAGCTCATTAGAGGGAATAAATGCTTAGCATAGCACCCGGCACAAAGCTTGTGCTCGATAAACGAGAATTCCCTTCCCCATAAGGATGACATCAAACTTCACATACCTTTTACCGGTGATAATTCCCCAAGGAAAAGTTTCTAAATAAGTAAACGTATAGTCAAGTGTCTTCAGTCTCTGTGTAACATAGTTGACTTCTCACCCCAAAATATCCACCAGTTTTACGTCGCTGCCCATCTATCCTTAGACATCCTGATAGAGACACACTGAGGGTCACACCCCAATTTATCCCAGGTGTCCTTACAGAAAAGTCCATAATGCAGACCTTTATTGTTGCCCTCTCTGGCAAAATTTACCTCAGTTGGGTCCCATTACACCAAAGCTTTTTATAGAGGACTGGCTAATGTTCTAAGATCCTCTTGACTGATAATGCTTAACTGGCTAACAGCCCATCCCTGCCTTTGATAAGGCACATAGGAGTAAGAATAAATACAAGGATTCCAGGCTCCCATCATTCTTGAGAACAGAAATTATCTTCAGCCACACAGCGTACTATGACATTACCATCCCAAGAACTTCTTGCCCAGGGTGATTAAATAGCTTTATCCTCTGTTTTAGGAATTTCATGAAAATCCATTCATATGAACTATTGACAATTCAGCTAGTCCTTTTTGGGATAGTGGCCCCTTCTCAGAGCTGAAGACCACTGAACTGTACATACCAAATGTCCATTTACTCTTCAAAGTTTGCTTCCAAACCCTCTCTGTGCTATGTCCCCCAACTCTGAGCAACTACATCACAAACATTGCCTGATCCCAACCAGGACCCCACACTGAAAGACCCACTTTGGGTGTGCCTGGGTGGCTCAGTTGGTTAAGCGTCTGACTTCAGCTCAGGTCATGGTCTCATGGTTTGTGAGTTCAAGCCCCGCATTGGGCTCTGTGCTGACAGCTTGGAGCCTGGAGCTTGCTTCAGATTCTGTGTCTCCCTCTTTCTCGGCCCCTCCCCCCATCTCAAAAAATAAAACATTAAAAAAAATTTTTTTTAAAGAAAGACCCACTTTGCACACAGTACTCTCATTCTATAATAACCACCCGAGAACTCCTCCTTGAGGGACATTATTAAAACTCAAGGTAATGGTGACCTTAACTATGGGAAACAATATGCTTGGCTTTGTAACACATTACTTTTGTGGTCTTTACAGGGAGTCAATTTAGAAGATATTTCTGGACAAAGCAGGCTTTTACTAAGACTTATAAATCATATTATATGAACAACGAGCTGCCTACTCTGCCATTATAACACCATTTACAATTACGGAGTATTTATTTACTGAATGTTTCCTATGTTCTCAGTACTGGGTTAATCATTTTACATGATTATCTCATTTATCTCATGGAAATGCTTTGAGATAAGCATTATCTTCCTCCTTTTACAAATGAAGGCACAGGGGCTGGGAGAAGTCAGACAACTCACTGAAGCCCTTAGAGCTCACAAAAGCCCTATCCATGATTCCAGTGGGACTCCCCATCTGCCACCAAAGATGAAATCCCACACTGTTACTCCCAAAGCAATGATAGTTTACACTTTTTTGCACCCAAAAAAAAGCCCTTTAGCTGTTGCCAGAGTAACCAACTTCTTGAGGAAGATTCCTGAAAAACTACTGGAGATAAAGCCAGTGAACACCTGAAGCCTGGGGTGCTTGAGGGGAGTGGCTTGCAGCCAATTTTACCTTGGCTCAGCCCTTCCACGCACCCAACTTCTCTGTTCCCTCCCAGGCCCCTAAGTTGTGAGGAGAGTTTATTTTTAATAGGAAACTTGACAAGATTTAAAGGTCCCAGGACACCTGTGGCTCTTCAGGTCACTGGAGGAGGTGTTTGGGAGTCTCCCTGACTCTCAGCCAGTGATTCCATGAGGCCAGTCCAGAAGCCAGGCTCTGATGGGAGTGCTGTGCTGTGGAGCAGGAGGGAACAGGCCAGCTCTCATGGGCTCCTCCCCCTGGTGGCTGCAGCAGGTCTCGCTCACAAAGAAGGAGCAGAAGTACGTGTACTGAGACAGGGCTAATCTTAATGTCATTGATGGTGGAAATTCTACATGACTATCATTAGCCCAAATAAGAATGATGCTATTGAATTAGCTTGCAGGGATCCTTTTTTTCCCCTTTTTTAGAATAGATGCATTTCAGGAAACTTGACTATAAAGTAAATTTTGATTTCAACTGAAGGTGTTTTCCCACTGACCGCCTTTAAAAAATGAAAGATGCTTTTCCTAAGCCCCAGAAATCACAGCTGAGAGGCATTAGAGAATATCCTTCACAGCAGTTTTCAATCTAGACTCTTGCATTGCTTTTATTTTTTAGTCGCCAATTCTAATACCTCTCCGTAGATATGTTCCCAAACCCTAGGAATTTCTCCACTCTCAGGAAAGCCTCGGAATCCACATCTTCCTTTTCTGCTAGCCCTTGGTGAGAACCATGTCTAAGGAAGGGCGTTAGGCTGGGATGCTAAAAGAGAAGGTGGTACCATCATGGACATACTCCAGACAGCACACCACACACCTGCGGTTCAGGGCTCGCCATTCCCCACGATGGATCAATCTCATCTTGTACTTTATCAATTCTAAGGAATGTATTTTTTCACACTGGCATTTCCAAAATTAAGGTGCTTCTAACCGATGATAGTGTTTCCATTATAACTGGCAGTGTTTTTTCACTCAGTGGTACGTAAAAAGTTGTACATCTTATAGTCCATGACATCTTAGGTTTGAGGAAATATGATTCACTTTTCAATATTGTTAGTTTGAAAATTCTCTAAAAGGACTTCATTCCCAGCAAGAGGTTATCACTTGAGAGGTTTTCTCTGCATATGCAAATATGCAGAGGCATTTGGTCCTGAAAGCCAGATCCTGCTGTAGTGAGGTACTCAGTAAACTGTCAACTGAAATTATGCTCATATTCCCCACATCCAAGGCACCACCATTACTTCATTCAACAAACACTTACTTAGCAAGTACTATGCACCAGCATATGCCAGGCACTGTTCTAAGCACTGGGGTACTACAGTAGGAGATGGGCTAGACCATGGCTTTTTTCCCATGGGGGAGCTGGAGAGACACACCTCTAAATAGGCACACACACAAAGGGGAAAAAAATAATTTCAGATAGTGACAAGTACTACAGGGCAAAATAAAGAACAATGGTAGAGGGGTCCCTGGGTGGCTCAGTTGGTTAAACATCCAACTCTTGATTTCGGCTCAGGTCACAACCTCATAGTTTGTGAGTTCAAGCCCCATGTTGGTCTCCACACTGACCAGTCAGAGCCTACTTGGGATTCTCTCTCCCTCTTCCTCTGCCCCTACCCCATGCATGCACTCTCTCTCTCTCAAAATAAATAAACATTTTTTTTAATTTTTAAATGTTTTTTTATTTATTTTTGAGAGAGAGAGAGAGAGAGAGAGAGAGAGATGGAGCAAGAACAGCAGAGAGGCAGAGAGAGAGAGAGACACACAGAATCTGAAGCAGACTCATCACAGAGCCTGATGTGGGGCTCGAACTCATGAACCGTGATCATGACCTGAGCCAAAGTCAGATGCTTAACCGACTGAGCCACCCAGGTGCCCCAATAAATAAACTTTAAAAAAAAATAGTAATGGTAGAGTGACTAAAGGCGCAACTACTCTAGATTGGGTGGTCAAGGAAAAGACCCTTCAAGGAGACGGTATTAGTGCTGAGATCTGAATGATAAGAAGGAATCAGGAAGGAGAGATCTGGTGGCAGAAAATTCCAGAAATCTTGAGAGGAAAGCAAATGGAGAAGCCCAAACTTGGTGTACAGATAACAAAAAGTCTGCAGCCAAAGCGGGTAGAAAAAGTGAGACAAGAGTAGGAGATTATTGAAAAGGAGCGTAGGGATCAGAATGAGTGACCTCTGCCATTTTGACATCCATCATGGCAGGTTGTGTAAAAGTGGAGGGATATGTCACGCTGAGATTTTCTCACTCTCCTTTTTGTTATTTGTTTTCGTAATCTCTGCAAGAAAGCACTTAAGAATGATCATCTTTGCCTGGACCTCAATTTTTCCAGGTGCTTTCCTACCCATCCCAACTTTTATTTTGAGTCTAGACTTCGGTAGGGAAAGAAACACTTGCCAAGACCCAAGACAAGCCACTGTCCCATCTGAGTCCCTGCAGAAAACCTTCCTGGTTTCACTGTCTTTCCATCGTCAACTCATCAGAAGATGATACTTGAAGAGGAGAGCCAGGATTTACACCAGAAAGAAGAAAGCTGAGACCTTCCCCGTTGCTTTTCTCTGTCAATTGCTAAGTGAGATACCAGTCTGTCGGTGGCGTTGCCTGCTTCTGGCCAGGGACAGAGGAACAGTGATATCAGCGGGAAACACACCCGCAAAGTGAGGCAACATCCCATGCCAATCTGTACATGCTGCAGTATGCCTCCGGGCCTGGAGGGGGCGCTGCAGGAAGGCGGGAGCGTGTGCCTCCGCGCTGCTGGCTAAGACTGCCCTCTGGCCTTAGGGCGTTCAACAGCACAGCGGTAAGGAAGCACGGGACCCTAGCCTTGTGCTCCCTGGTTCCAGCTTGAGTCCTGTCACCCCTGATGCATCTGGTCCTCTCTCCTATCACCCAGACTGTACTCACAGTAGACTCTTATGGGGGCCCTCTGCCTCCAGCTCTCCTCCATGGCCCAACACATCTTACTAAAGCACAACTCTCAGTCTGTCATCCCCTAATCAATAATAGATAGATAGATAGATAGATAGATAGATAGATAGATAGATAGATAGATAATGTGATGGCTGCAATGAAAGCTGGGAGTCTGGGGATGCCAGGTGGGGTCTGGTGTTCCCTGGGTCATACTGTATGGGTGGCAGTGCTTGCTTTGCTGTGTGCCCCTGGGATTGGGGCAGGGGCTCAGGGAGAGGCTGAGCGGGGTCTCCAACCGCCCCTGCCACCACAGCAGCCTCACCATCATCCGTGTGCATGCAGTGGTCCTGGGAAGCATTTCATTTAGGCAAACTCTTATTTCTTAGGAAAAAAAAAAAAGATATGAAATTCTCTGGAAGTGAAATGAACGTATGGATTTTAATGCCAATATGTCAGGTTCCTATTACACAATCTTGGGCAAGTCAGTCAACCCCTTTGAGCCCCGATGTTTTCTCTACAGAACAGTTTCTCAGCCTTGCACGATTGCCTTTTGGGGCTGGATATTCTCATTTCCTGGGGAGCAGGAGTGGGGACTGCAGGATGTTGGGTGGCATCCTGGTCTTACTCACTAGATATGGCAACCAAAACGTGCCAAATGTCCCCTCCGGGGCAAAATCGCTCATGTCGAGAATCACTATACAATAGTTAAATATTTGCCTGTCTTGCAAGACTATGTAAAGATTAAATGGGATAATACATGAAAAGGTGCTTTGTAAACTGCTAATATTAGAGTCTGGAGGAAACACCTGACTTACACCTCGACATAAACAAATAATTGTACAGTCGGTCCTGAATGTGATGAAGAAGTTACTGTGCACCTTCAGAGCCGGGAGATGTTTATCTTTTTTGTCTATCTCTTTAAATCTCTGTGATACTTTATCTTTGTCAATCCATAGCCAGTCATTTATTATGCCAGGATGATACAAGTTCTAAAGTCTAAAACATTTAGAGCTCAGCAACCTTGGATGTTAACCCCTGATTCCCTAGAATGGAAACTAAATAAGGGTATTCAGTTGGGTCAACTGAACGGGCCACATATGCTGAATTCAATGATTTATCTATTCCTTTTGCAGAAAAAGCTTCTAGAGGGAAGACAGAGGCTGAAAGCAATTGTGTCTCATTCAATACTCAGGGGATATGTTAGGAGATGAATTTACATTGCAATAGGCTTTATGCCTTTGTAGGATCAATTCCTGAAATTCCCAGGATTTTCCAAATGGTGGTGATAATAAAGTGAGACGTGATCTTTACGGAGATGTACTAAGATCTAGCATTATGCTCCTACCACATGTACATCACCCTGTTTAAATCTTACTAATTATCCTTGGAGGGTATCGTTTTCCCCACTTTACACATGAAGTGGTTCCAGCACAGTCACTAAGGAACACACCCAGAGGGGCTCTGATTGGAATCCACAGAAGATCAGAGCCAGCTTCGAGACCACTATCCAAACACTATTCTCCACAAGGTCTTATCCTTTCAGAGAATAAGTGGTTTGAGCTTTTAGCAAACACACACCCTTCACACATGACCCTGAGCCTCCTTAAGGAGGCATTCACACTGTTGTCAAAGGAACACCTTGGCTCAAACTTACAGGCAGATAATCAAGCCAGAGGGAAAGCCCTGGATACAGAACTTACATTACTAGGGCTTACATTACTGCGAGAGTACAGGACCACCTGGGTAAAAGACAGCATCCTGTGTGGGTGTAAGAACCAGGATTGGTTCCAATCTCATTACAACAGTATGTGATGTAGCCAACACTTTTGTGCCTAAGAGGAAAAACTCAACGCCACCATCCACAGCTCTGTGCTGTGTGGATGCCTCCAACCCCCCAGCCATCTTGGGAGGGTGGTTCACCATCCTGCCCATACTTCCCACCGTTATAATCTCCACTGGATGCTGAGCCTCCCCATTTAATTAGATTTAGTTGAATTGTTTCATTGAGTCTCTTGGCTCCAAGAGACTTAAAATTTCTTCAACCAGGTCTCAGTGGTGAATACAACATTTCGGATCTTTCTCTGAGTCAAACAAACTTCACTATGGCCACCTTCCTTATGACCACCACATAGTAAAAACCGAGCACACTTTTCCAACCTCCTGAAGGACGTGTCCACGCATCTTTAAGCCATAACCTCAAGACCACAGACTGAATGCTGAGAGCGTCCCGTGAGAAAATTTATTTCAGAGGTTCTCAAACTTGATTCCTTTAAGCCCCAAGGAACATAATGGAAGTTTCTCAGAGTCAATCAGGAGCCACCGAAGGGAGTTATACAATAAGTGAGTCACAGGAATAAAAAGTAGAGCATAGGGGAACATAGTCGATAAGACTGTAAAAATGTTGTATGGGGACTACATTTATCGTGGTGAGCACCACATAATATACAGAGTGATGGAGTCAGTGCATTGTACACCTGAAACTAATAAAACAGTGGATGTCAACTCTACTTCAATAATAAGCATATAAATAAATAAATAAATAAAGCAAGTAAGCAAGCAAGCCAGGAAAAGAGGGGGTAGCCAGGGACAGATCAGGCTATCATTCTATCATTCGTTGGGGCCTCCCACTTCTGCTCCCATTTTATCTACTTGAGATGTGTCATATCCTCATTATTTTGAAAAGGGTTCTCCTATGAAGGAACCCTCCAAGTACTCATCCTGTGGAGCCCGCCCATTTTTGTAAAGCCAGGCTGAAGTCAAGGGCAACGATGAGGAAGCAATTTAAGAGCACACGGGCGATCAGCAGAGTCCAGATTTCTCCAACTCCCACGTGGAAAGTGGGGATCGCCTTTGAAATATGACGATATTCTGCCTCAGAGACGGTCATAACCAAGTTCAAACCCTAGCTCTCTACTTACCTTTTCGGGGATCGTTGGGAAATTCACACACCTCCCTCACTATTCCTTCCTCGTTTGTAAAATGGGCGTGTAAAATGCATGGTAAGCGTCAGAGTTCTGTAATCACCAGTCATGATGGTTATTCCTTGAAGTTACTCTAATAAACAGTAATTCTCTTCCCACATTCGGCCCTGCTTCGTACTTCCTGGAGTGGCGGCAGGAAACAGTTCAAGAAACCCATTATGAAATGGGATGAGGGGTTCGTGTGGAGCGTGGGAAGGCCGACAGGCATTTCCCTTAAGTGGTGCCTTTGGCCTTGGCAGCAAAGGCGAGGAAGATACAGGTTGTCAGAAGGGCATGAGGGAGATGGGGAAAGGTAACTGCAAGATTTGCTGCTGTTCACCAGAGGCAGCCCTCAGAAAAGCTGCTGGGGATGCTCCCCGCCCTCCGTAAGTCCTGCTCAATCATGCTCAACATCACTGGGGATGCAACAAATTCCAGAGGCTTTTCCAACCAAGGGCTCCACTCACCCCGCCTCCTCCCAACTCCCTTAAATAATGGCTGAGCAAATGCCTCTGAGACCATCTTCAGCTAATTTCCTTCAAGACATGCAAGCTGCTAATGCTGGGAAGTACAGATAGTGTGGAATAGCAAATATGGCCAAAATTAGATTAAAATAACCTCCTGATAAACAAATTACTCACTGAAAATAAATATTCCACTGCTGGGGCCAAGATAACTAAAAGAACAGCACCACCACATGGCAAGAAGAGGAACTACACCTGCTGCAGTCTGGCCAGTCCCTGTCCGTCCACACTCAGCTACGTAGTCTGACCAGGGGAGGGGGACAGGGAAGGGGATTAAAGAGAATGTGTGGTATCCTATCAGCTTAAACCTTTAAAATATTTTATGTACTTGTACAAAAGACAAAAATATTTGGCAAAGAGGTCTGAACTTTGAGCCAAGGTGAGGGGGAAAAAACCAACAACCAATGTGCCAAGTTGAATGCAGAATGACATAATGGGAGTCTGTGATTCTTCCTGTCCCAGTTCCCTTCCTCTCCCTCACCCCATCGTTCATCAGATTCTCCCCGATGCTCAGCCTCACAGCAAAGACTCTGGCCCCTTGCACAGCCATGCTGGTATGTTGGGCATCTCTTACCAGGTCCCATTCCAATGCTTATATGGGATAGACCACGTACTGCTCTTTTCTCAATTAAATGACAAATGCTCCCAATCACCCCCCCCCCCAAAAAAAAAATCCTTCTGATACTTAGAAAGTATTTATGTAGCCTCCTTTCAGCTTTTGATCTTATCTTATTTGGGCTAAATAAGCCTATCCTCACTATTCTCTTCTTGGAATGCACAGGGCTCAGGTCCCAGCATCTAGACACAGGCAGTATGCTCTGCAGCCCACAAGTTGTGTGCGTTACGTAAGCTTCCCAAACCTCAGCTCTTACACCTGTAAAGTGGGGATAACAATGTCTCCTTGACAGGCTAAATGTATATGAAGTGGTTGACATACTAAGAACTCAATAAACTGTAGATATCTGTGGTGTCATTTCAATACAGCAGTGTGACAGATAATAGCTTGTTACTCCGCATTCACACAAAGCTGACTGCAGCAGTCCATCCCAGTGTGAAAAATGCCAAAATCTATCAATATTATTTGAAGCAGGTTTTTGGTTCATCACAGAAATATACTGCCCGCTTCTCCAAAAGATATGTTAGAAGAAGAGACATTGAGTCTAGAATCACATCACAATTTGATTCTTTCTGGGGATGGGAATTGGGCTGGCCTCTTCACTAAAGGCATGCTGAAAATAAATGTATGTGGTTTAAATCAAGAAACTGGAATCCTTCCTTAGTCACCATGAATGTATTAGTCTTGGGCACAGCCCAATGTGAAGTATGAGGGACACAGAAGGGACCCCAGCCTTCAAGGAGCTATACCCAATAAGAAAAATCCTTACACACATATGCAAAAATACAGGAATCATTGATTACCGTATGGGTAGTTCTTATAGGTATAAATATAAGATTCTATAAAAGGTTTAATAGGTTTAATCTAATGCTGGGCATTAAATGGGGTTGAGTAGTATTCAGAAAAACTCCACACAGAGGTATTTGTGCTGAGATATGAAGAAGGAGCCAGGGTCATCCGGACAGGAAACTCCAAAGTCACAGATATCTGGGTGGGTCACTCCCTCTCTCTGGTCCTCAGTTTCCCTGTGTAAAAATAAGGAGATAGGGGAGGGGACAAAGCCAATAGTTTTCTGGGATATAGATGACAACTCTGTATTATAATTCTCAAACTTGCTAGGAGATTAGATCTTAATTATTCCAACCACTAAAAAGAACTGATAATTATGTGACATGATAGAGGTGCAAATTAGTGCTATAATGACAATTACATTACAATATATAAATGTATCAAATCAACATGCATTATATTTACACAATGTTATATGTCAAATATATTTCAGTTTTTTAAAAAGTGTTTATTTTTTTTTCCACTGGGGAGAGAGACAGCACAAGACGGGGAGAGGGGCAGAGGACAGAGAGAATCTTAAGCAGACTCCATCCTCAGTGTGGAGCCCAATACAGGGCTTGATCCCACGACCCTGGGATCACAACTTGAGCCAAAATCAAGGTCAGACACTCAACTGACTGAACTACTCAGGGACCCCTACTTTCAATTTTTTTAAAAGATCAATCATTTTCTAGGTTCTCAGAAGCCCTATATTTTTGTGAGTGTGTCTGTGAAGCCATCTTGGAGGGAAATTAGTGGAAGATAGACAGGGCTCTGAGCTCTCAATCAATCAATTAACCAATCAGTCGACTACCACTGCACTAAACAACCTCAAAGTTCTCTTCCAGCTCTGACAGTGTATGGCCTTCACCTGGAAACAGAAGGGGAAAACACACTATGTGGGCAAATCCCTGTTGAGGCAGGTCAGAGCCTTGAAGTCAAGAGGACAGGCCCCATGGGAACACAGGTTGTACCTGTGAGTCCCGTGAAGGCCGCACTAACCCACTGCTACCTGTGCATCATCACAAGGTCACAGGAATCGCAATGCCAACCATCCTAAAACATAGAGTGTCATTCTCAGAACTCTTCAGAGCTCCTACCATTCCTACAAAAGCCTCAGATGGGTGCACCTCAATAACGGCTCCTACTATGACACTTTGCAGCAAAGCAGGTGTCTGGCCATCGTGCCCTCCCATCACTGCATTGCTGAAGACCAGGCCACAGTAGACATCACTGAGAGCATGAGGGTGTCTCCACAGAGTCAGGGCTGTAGGTACTAGAAGGTCCTCCCTGCCTACACACCCACAGCAACAGGCTGATGGGCCTTCCCAGGAGCCGGCCAGCCAGAGCATTAACTAGGAAGACCTAGGACGAGTCTGATCTTCCTGCCAAACCTCCCGTTTGCTCCCTGTATCCCTCCCTCCCTCTTCCTTGTCTTCCTTCCTGTATTAACTTACTTCCCTATTTCCAACACCCTCCCCACGCCCTCACTTCTGAAAACTTCCAGACTCCTCTTAAGTTGCAGAGTAGTCTGAAGTAAAACCATCATCTTATTAAGATTTAAGGTCTCAACCAGAAAGTATTTTGGGTGTTGCCTTGTTGCAGGAATGTGACCTTTAAATCTGGGCAACAAGGTTAATACCGAGGCATTATTAGAAGATTCATCACTGGACCCAGTACAAATCAGGCAGGTTGCCATCACCACACGTTCATTCAAGTGATGCTTCCAGAGCCACAATTTTTCAAACCTGCATTTATACCTAATGCTCATGGAAGGGGTGTTAAGGAGTGAAAAGAGAGAGAAGCAGGGGTTGGGGTTGGGGCAGACAGTGATAAAAGGAGAAGAGGATGAGGAAAAAAGAAAAAAAAGACAGGGGTGCCTGGGCAGCTCAGTCAGTTAAGTGTCCGACTTCAGCTCAGGTCATGATCTCACTGTTCATGAGTTCGAGCCCCGTGTCAGGCTCTGTGCTGACATCTCAGAGCCTGGAGCCTGATTCATATTCTGTGTCTCCCTCTCTCTCTCTGCCCCTCCCTGGCTCATGCTTTGTCTCTCTTAAAAATAAATAAACATTAAAAAAACAAAGACAGAGATATAGGTACAGGTACAGATGGAGGGAAAGGTGGACTGGAGGCAATCCACAAGATGGAGAGAGACAAAGGACAATATGTTACTTGGGTTTATTAGAGGGAAAAAAATTGCCTGCAGTAGAAGCACTATTTCTTAATCAAAGCTTTGTTAAGTTTTGGTAATGAAAAGCTAAGTGGTTTTGCATAAGTGAAAGCATAAAAGGGCAAAACTTTCAGTACAGTGAAATTGAAGAAGGGTTTGCACACATGGGAGTCAAACAGGGGAACAGATGTCATGAAAGGTATGACATTTGGGTTAGACCATTCTAGCCCCTGCACACACAAAAAGGACACTTGATGGGCAATGGTTTTTCATTTTTAGCGTCCTATATTGCTGAGGCAGTTGGAATACAGGCCTAGGACTTCCAAGCTTGTTTTGCCTGCTATCCCTCAGGAAGGGAAAGAGACAAGAGATGTCTTCTGGTTCATTTCCCTTTTCCTGCCATCCACCTATCCTACATTGGCTTCTCATGTAGCAGCTACTAGATGGAAGAGAGAGCCAAGGCAGCATGACAAAATTGTCCTATGCGACCCAGGTCCTCTTTCTCTCTTTTGTTGCTAAGGTAGACAGGCTCCAGGTCTCCCAGATCCTCAGTCCTGCTTTCTCGATGCTGGTGGGGATGGTCTCCAGCCCCCTCTAGACCCATTAGGTACAGATAGGACCTTACTAGCCTCAGATTCCCAGGCCCACCCAAGTTTATTTCCACAGAAGCATTGGCTGCCCCAAGGTAGTAGATATGTCCTTCTGGCTTTATTTTAACTGGGGAAGGCACTTCCTTTGTGAAGCAATTACAGAGATACACGACGGTGTCAACTTTTATAGGACCAACAAGCGTAAAGACCAGACTAATCACTAGCTGAAAGGATTATGCCTCTAGGAACCAAAGGCTCACATACACTCCCAGATATCAGTGCCATATGGTAAGTTTTAGGCAGAAACTGAATTCCTGAATTTAGGTTCAGCAGACATAGACTCCCCTGGGATCCAAATGGACAGGCATTCCATGTCAGGTTTTAACTATGCATGAAGACAGTACAAAGAAACTAGAGGATTCCATGGCACTAACCTCTCCCACAGAAACCCCAGCCTACTGGAGCAGTACCACCCTTCCCCAGACCCTCCATGCCACTCAATACTTTGGTCAGGCTGGTAGAACAAAGATGGTGACTGTCTGGTGTTGTGTTACTGCACCTCCCCAAATCCATGACAAACTTTGCTACTTAAATACCTTTCCTGCTGAGCCCTTTCCTGCTGAGCTCAAATAGGATCTCAGAATCCTTCCACCTACACATGGAAGTTGGCACTTGTAATGAAACCTATTTGCCCTCCTTGTTCTAAGATCCTCTAAATGCTTAGAACCTGTTCCCTCTCAAGTAATGTCTGCATGCCCATAGCAACTTTCTGCCATTTGTGTTTTTTACCTCTTTTGAGATCATAGCAATGATGCCAGTGCTGGGGAATTTATAAGGTCAGTTATTCAAGAAGAACATTTCTATGAAACACCAATAAAGGTATTTGGGAAGAGGTAGTTTGAAATCTTGAATGGGCTTCAACTCATGGGTTTGGTCAAATATACATCAGTGATGTATATTTGACCCTCAGGGCACATTTGGTGGTGTCTAGAGACAATTTTGTTCATTATAACTGGGAATGCTACTGACATCTGGTGAGTCAAGGCGAGGGAGGTAGCTAAACCTCCTGAAATTCACAGAACAGTCCTCAACAACTGAGAGTTATCCAGTCCAGCACGCAGGAGTGCCAATGTTTCGAAACCCCAATACATGTTAAGGTAGAGTTTTAAGTGGTGGAAAGAATGATAGAGAACCTCCCATCCAACTCCCTCATGTTAGAAAGAAGCTAAGACCCAGACAAAAGTCAGTGTGGACAGCTAAGACCCAAACAAAAGTCTGTATGGACAGGTAAGCTGAATTAGGAATAACCCCACACACCCTTCTAATGGGGCAATAAAACCTGTTTTCTATATGGAGAGCATCAGGCTATCAGTTCCCTAACAGTCCATTAGTATAGTTAAATAGAGATTAGAACTACAAGTGTTAAGATCATTGGTTCTGTATGTGGGTTGTTGGGTTCAGGTAGTAGAGGGCAGTACTGTCATTTTTATATATGTAAATATCATTCATTCATTTCATTCATTCATAGGTATTCATTATTCATTCATTTTAATGTTTAGTCCATAAATTTACTTTGAGCTTTTCGTTGTGCTAATGCAAATAATTCAACAACCTACAAAGATACCCCTTGCCTGCAAAAGTTTGCCATCAGCTGGCAGAGGTGAACACCGGTGATTCCAATACAGAGGAATCATGCGGAGAGGGAGAGCCTCTGGGAACATGGGGGAGGTCTTCCAACCCAGTCTTGGTGGGGAAAGGGAAAGTTTTTTTGGAGGAAAGGTCCGAGCTGAGTTCTGAAGGCAGGGTAGAGGTTAGAAACTTTTTAAGTTGATCCCCTAGCACAGCATGCTCAGTTAGCTAAGGACAGCCAGTGTGCTGAAAACCTGGCTAAAGGTTCCAAGCCCGAATTAGTCAGTATTTTCACTGGCTACTGTTTCCCATGGGTCCGTGCATCATGCCTCATATGGAAATAGTTAATAACGGGCATATGACTGCTTTCAAATTTCTACACATAGCAGTACGTTGTGTATTACCTCTAAGCCAGCAATCTGAGAAATAGGGCTGTGTGTGTGTGTGTGTGTGTGTGTGTGTGTGTGTGTGTGTGTTGAAAGGGAGGCCAGCCTTTCTCCACTCTCAGGGCTCTCTCCCCATGAGACATGAAGATCTCTACCACCCAAACTCCGGGGGATATAGGAGAAAGCTACATTCCCAAGGCACAGCATTCACAGGATGGCTTACCCAGCCCCTCTCGGGTCCTTTACTTCCTGCAACCCAGCACTCTTGCTGCACCAAACACCGGGCACTGTCATCAGGAGCGGCAGTGGGGGCGGGTAAATAATGAGAACCCAGATGCCAAACCCGAAGCAAGTTCTGCCTTAACCTGTCCATAACCCACAGGTTATACTCTCCCTCGCCTCCTATCTCAAGGCTTTCTAACCTGTCACTCTTCACTCCCCCAACCTGCACTAAGCACTTTCACTCTCCCTGCAGGACAGAGAGTTGTGAACAGTCCTGTGTATTGTGGCCAGTTACAATCAACCAAATAAATTCAAGCTTTAATTTTTTTTTCCTTCAGTCTACAAATGGAAGTGCTCCATGATGTGGCTCTTTCTCTGTGCGTATAGTTGACAGAGATACATTGTTGGGGGGGGGGGGTGTTTATTTTTATTTATTTATTTATAAGTTTTATTAAAGTTCACCTATTACCCACAGGCCTCGGGCTCCCTATAGAGAAACAAATATCACAATTGAAGCAGCTGGTTTCCAAGGTGCCAAATTAAAATAGATGAAGAGGTAAGGGTGGGGGGGGGAATAAAAACATTAGCTAAGACTTCTTTGCTCCCAAGTGCATGGAGTCTTCTATTATATTGCACACATGAAATTGACTCCCAATGTAATTAGACCAGGGCTACTAGGCAAACAAAAAAAAAAATCTTCAAATTATTCAGACCCCCAGAGCTATTCTTTTGCAATCACTCAAGTAACTGAAAAGAGAGCCAAATTTTTAATATAAATTTGTTATTAGAATCTACACTGTCCAAGAAATTCCCAACACCCCACCTGCTCAAAAATACAGAGTCATGAACTGGTATCAGAACCAAATGCAAGAATCCTGCTTCCCACCCAGTGCCATAATCTTTTCTTCTACAGGACAATCCTACTGGAAACTGGACCTCATTTCAACAGTCCTTAAGGGCCACTGGCCCTGTTAGAAGGAGCTGAAGAGTTCCTCAGGTCTGCAGAAGACAACATGCTCCCTTTAGAATAAATTATCTTGACAGCATTATGCACAGGCATGCCCACATGGACAGATATTAACTCTCTCTTTGCAGCCTTGTGTTTGGAATAGCCATAGTATTCTCCATCTCACCCCCCAAAGATCCAGAAATGGCTCTATTGCCTTCCAGGTTGAAAATGAGCCATGGAGATACCAAGAGCACCTTTCACTGAACTCAGAGGGGAAAGAAATAATGACTTTTCAAAAGAGGTGCTTACTGGATTTCAGCAATACTGCCAGAACTTCGGTGGCGGCCCTGGGGAAAGAGAAAGAAAAGTGGAAAAGTCAATGTTCAATGGTCTTTTTGTCAGCCCATGGATCCCAAAGCCAGCAGGCTCATTGCTGCCACCTAACAGCCCCATTATTAACCGGGGAGCAGGCATTCCATTAATTGCAGCACTGACCATTAAGGAGGCATAAATGCAGAAATTGCTTCAAGTAAAGTGTCTGTTTTGAAAATGGGTCTCAGGAGTCTCCATTGCTGCTGGAAATATCTCCCCCCTCCCCTGTCTTGCCTCCCACCTTCCACCACCTTCCTTACACTATGCTCCCCATATATCTGTTGCTCATCCCCACCAGAGCTCCAGCCAGTCTCTTGGTTTATACTTGGGAACCCCAGCAACTCTGGAGGATGGGTTGGGAAAGGGCGGGATGTGGAGGCTGAGTGAGTACACCAATGCAGCCAAAACTTCTTGAGCCTGGGTTGGGCTGGTGCGAAAGGAAATCAGTGCCGGAGGGAGTGGGGGAAGTAGAGTAGCCACATTAAGTTCATCAAAGGGGATTAGCAGAGAAGGAAGCATGAAAAGAAAGAATGAGGGTGTTCCAAGCAAAGGACCGAGCCCCATTCTAGATCACAGGCCAGGTCTATAAGGTGACCCTGCATTTCTGATTTGCATGGCACTTTTGTTTTGGGGAGTTCACTGAGGAGGTAATGATCCATTAGATGATAGTTTTATGAGGGACATACTAGAGGTGGGGAAGAGGATTTGAGATGACAAGGGCTCCAGCCAGAAGTGTAGCATGGACAGAGAATGAAGAAAGATAGGTTGAACGGAAGCTTGGAGCCTTGCTCCTCAAAGCATGGGGCTCCCATTAGCAGCTTTGCATTCCCTGGGAGCCAAACAGAAACGTAGACTTTCAAACCCCATCCCTGGCCTGCTGCCTCAGAACTTTCATTCCAACAGAGAATTCATAGGCATATGAGTGTTGGAAAATAACTGGTTTAGAGGATAGGTCAGTACGGTTTGGTTACTCTTTGATGTTGAGAAGAAAGTTCAAGGTGACTCCCAGATCCAAACCCTCTAGAAAATATCGAATAGTGTGATAACATAGCAAATAATTATGAATCCAAATAGTGACATTACATGGCAGGAAATACATGCTAAAGTGTCATATTAGTCAAAGAGGTGAGGCTGATTCCTGAGTAACAAGAAAAGATTTCTTTTCAGCTCCTAACTGGGGGATGAACATGTAGTGCAGCGTAAGACACCTTTAGGGCAACGATGGACATAAGGTTTCAGACCACTGTAGCCTACTATTCTAAAGAGACCTGATTCAAGTGCACAGGTCATAAGCCATTTGATTGATTTTGATTGATTTTGGATCAAAGGGGTATGGTGTCAAGGTCAGAAACATGAGGTGAAGCTTGTAAACAAAGAATTCACAGGATTTGATGACAGGCTTGTTGTGAAGGGCAAAGTAAAGGCAAAAGTTGGTCATGGCCTGAAGTGTTCAGTTGGGGTAAATGGGAGAACAAAAAAGCCATTACAACAAAAGAGGGAAACTGAGGTGTTTACAGAAGGTAATCATTTCTATTTGGGAAGTGCTGAGCTCAGGATGAGGGGCACACAGCTACATGGAACTTTTGAGAATGACGCTAGAAGCATAGATACAGAATTCTAGAGAGATCTGGAGTTGGAGATACATATTCAGGAGTCACTATGGTAACAATGATCATTGGAGCCACAGGAACAGATAATATCTGTGAGGAAATGCAATCAATAACAGAGTACAGGGTTGGCCCCCAAAGCATCTACACTAAAGGACTCAGAGAATGTGCAATCCAGGAAGTAGGAAGAGAGGCGGCGAGGGGCTCTGTTTTGAAACAAAAAGTTCTCTAGATTTTCTAAGAACAGTTTTTTTTCAAACTGCAAGTTGTGACCCAATAGTTGATTGTAAAATCAATTTCATAGGTTCTGACTAACTTTGTGGATGAAATTGAATCAACTGTAATAGAATAGATTATATCAATATCGTTTCATGTAGCAAAGGTCCACTGTGATCTAGAAACTTTTATTTCAATGCATATACACGCATGTGTGCATACGGGGAATCTGATGTAAATGTTTTCCTTTAAAAATAAAAAGCTTACAAAGATGTTGTTTAATGGATAGGGTCCATAAAAGATCTGAACAAGAACAAACGTCTGGAATCAACTAATGAACTAGTGAGCAAACACAAAGTATTTGATCTCCCAGATGGTGCTGAGATCCAGGCACCAAGCCACTCATGTGAATGTCACCCAGAGGCTCTGTATTTCAGGGTCTATTTTGACAGTAAATATCTGGAATTCGGTCCACTCTCTGAGCATATCTCTCTGCTTCTCTCCTGCTCTCCCAGTGTAACTAAGAATGTAAAACCCATCAGAAATGAGGTAACCACTTTGTCAACCAACGGCTATAAATACAAATAAAGCAAAACTTTAAGCAGCTAAAGTCTAAGTAAGTAAGAAAATATTCACTTCCACTCCAAGAAACCAAATCCACTGCATTGAGACAGTGAACAGGGGCCCCAAAATCAGTGCCTTTGGGGTGCTGAGCTGTTCCCCGCTCCACATGGACATCCAGCACCCATGTTGCTGGTAGTTCCACTGATTCCACAGAAGAGGACTTTTTGAGAGGGCTTATTTTCTCAGAGTTTAAACCCATACCACCATCCCACATTATGTGCACCCCCCAGTTGGATGTCCAAGTGGGATTGAAAATAGAAATGCCAAAATGTCCTCCTTCATCAACTTTCCCTGACTGTACATCACTGAATGGGTCATTTAATAGATTCTTACAAAATACCCTGCTCCAAGAAAACTACAACAATACCCAAAGGAGTAGAACAGCCTCTATCCTATCCATTGTCCCAATGGGGTGGGCTAACTCAGTCAAGATGCTAGAGGTCAGAGGTCACTTCCATGCTCCTCCTCAGATAAAGCCAAACTTAAACCACTGGCAAATTTCTAAATATTCTTTTGTCATGAATTTAGCAAAAAGCCACAGACTTACAAGAATTCAATTTACTTCTTCAAGTAGAAATAAACTTTAAGAGGCTTTATAATAGTCTTAAGTCATTTGTCTCCACTCTTTGGGGGGCCCGTATAAATGCCAAGCCCTGTGCTAAGTGTCCTATGGACATGATTACACATCAGTTAATCTTCACAGGAATACCAGAGGGTGAAATCATCAGTTCTGTCTTACAATGAGCAAAGTTCCAAGTTCCACGTTCCCGCAGCTAGCAAGAGGCAGTGTTGACACAAAAGTCTACATCTGCCTGACTCTAGAGCTAGTGCTCTGGAGATCTAGTGATCTCTCCACCTTCAACATAGTTCTAGAAAGATTATAAGATAGCTCTCAGTTCAATTTCTTCATCATTTCAATAAGGGCTGCGCAGTTCAAGAGGTCAGGTAGGTGACTGGTACGAGGTCATATCATAGGATTAATGTGTCACTGGGCCAATGAAACAAACAACTTGTTCCACTTGACTCCAGCGCTTGCCTATAGGAAGCAGTTAAGCTGAAGCATGAGTGGATGATGATATTTAGAGGTAGTCATGGTGACAAGGAAGGAGAACTCTATTGGTAGCAAAGCCACAGAGGTCCGTGAATGCCAGAGCTGAGCTGATGAATTAGGAGCTACAGAGCTTGGGTTAGAAGCCTGGAGGTGCCACTTTTGTGGTCGTGGGTTCTGGGCTTACTTGACTGCTCCAAATCTTGGTTTCCTCATCTGTAAAGTGGGTATAATAAGATGTAACTGATGGGAAGGTATGAAGAGTGAGGTGAAGCAAAGATTAAATTAAGGAAAATTAAATTAAATTAAAATCTACCACACTTCCTGAAACACGACATGAACCTGAATGGCATCACTGGCAGAACTAAGTGAGGAAGTGAAGGTTCATGTCTGCACATGTGTTTGCAGATGGTGAGCCCGCAGGCTGTCATTTGCCAGTCAGGAGAGGCCCCTGGAGAAAAACGAGTCCCTATTCCCCAGTACATGGAGAAACAGAATGACCAAATTATCTCTTGGAAGTGAAATAGTCTATAACTCAGGGGCGCCTGGGTGGCTCGATGGGTTAAGCATCCGACTTTTGGTTTTGGCTCAGGTCATGATCTCGGCAGTTCCTGAGTTCAAGCCCCGCATCCGCTCCACACTGGCAGTGCAGACCCTGCTTGGGATTCTCTCTATCTGCCCCTCCCCTGGCTCGTGATCTGTCTCAAAACAAATAAAAATTTTAAAAAAATATTCTGTAACTCAGATGGCCTAGATATAGAAATTGCCACCTAGATTTTTTTTATCTATATTGTTGTGTAATAAGTTACCACAAACTGAGCAGCTTCAAACAGCACTCATTATCTTACCATTTCCATGGGGCAGGAACCCACGGCTTAGCTAAATTCTCTGTTATGGTTTTACAAGACTGTCAGGTGTCAGCTAGGCATCAGCCAGGGCTGAGGATCCATCTAAAGGCTACACTGGGGAAGGGTCTGCTTCCCCTCTCAAACAGGCTGTTGGCAACATCATTTTGCTGAGGACCCTGGCATCTTGCTGTCTGTTGGCTAAAAGACCAGTCTCAGCTTCCTAGCGGCCACCCGCTGTTCCTTGCAAAGTGGGTTTCCCCAACGTGACTACTTTCTTCACAAACAGGGAGAGTTTTCATGTGAATATGTAAATAAGATAGAGTCTGATAAAACACAACATAATCACAGGACAAACATGCTATATTTTTGTCGTATTCTATTAGTTAGAAGCAAGTCCCAACTCTTCCCCACACTCAAGGGGAGCGGAATACACAAAAGTATAAACACCAGGAGATGGGGATCACGGGGTGGAGGGTATCTTCAGTTCTACATACCACACAGAGCTTCTTGTAATCTTTAGCATTCAGATACCATGATCCTAATAATCTCCTCATCAGGACGTGACCCTCTCTCGTCCTCTCCTTTCCAGAGAATGGAACACTACCTTCTCAGAAACCGAGCATGCAGCCTCCTCCCCAGCTTGCCTTTACCGGGCACACACTCAAACACCCCCATTTCAAGGTCTAGAGTGCTCTTAAGTTGTCCATTCTTTTCGATCTCTGATGTTTCCACCCTAGTCCAAGCATATGGGGGTCTGGGACATCACTGAGAAATGTAATTTCTGGAGTTTCTAGAGTTATTAGCTCTTGGTTGAAATTTACAGTTTAATTTCCTGCATAATAAATGCAAATTGAGCTGCATGATCATTTTAGATATATTAGAAAATACAGTTAAGCATAAAGAAGTAGAAATCATGAAAATCACCCAAATATCTCTCCCTTAACTACTGCCATAACTCCAAAACAAATCTCTCCATAACTTCTCAAGCTACAACTAGAGTGATCTTCTCAAGAACACCTGGTTAGGGCACCCTCACATTGCCACCCCACACCCAGTCTTGTTCTTGGATAACAACCTAAATCTGAAACATGGTCCAGGAAGCTCTACCAAATCTGCCTGCCACCACCCCTCCACCCAGCCTTGTCTCACATCACCCTCTCTTATGGTCCATAAGGCCAATATTCCCTCTGCCAATCCTTGGAACATGTTCCCATCACTTGTCCTTTGTCCTTGCTAACGCCACAGCCTGAAATGCTCTGGGCCTTCCCTCCTCCTTCACATGTAGTTACTACCTCATCCTTTCAATCCTAGTTTAGTTTTCACCTCCTCAGGGAAGACTTCCTTGATGACTAATCTAGGTCCATGTACTTTATGGGTGTGTTTATCCTTTCCCCCCGTTTTCTCATTGCACAATTTGATTTTTAATTATTCACTCAGTGATGTGATTATTTTATTAATCTCTGTCTCCTCCCTGCAGTCTGCAAACTCCAGAAAACAAGAATCCTTCATTTTGCATTATTCTTCCCCCCACCATTTAATAGTATTTGAATACAGAGCACCATCAAATATTTGTTGAGCCTTTTCCAAAAATTGGGCTCTGCTCTAGGAGCTTCATATACACTATTCATTCATCCAGAGATATTTATTGAGCACCAACTATGTGCTGGGATAAACTGATAAACCAAAGATTTTTGTGTTCAAAAGGGTTGAGGTAGCATGACAAAAAAATAGCTAGTATACAATATTTTTGAGTAATACATTAAATTCGTATTCTAAAATGCGATAAATGCTAAGGGAAAAACAGAAAAAAGTAAAAACAGGGTAAAGAGATCAGAAGTGCTGGGATGGGTTAAGATTTAAGAGACTGTCTGGAGTAGGCCTCATGGAGGAGGCAATATCTGAGACGTGAAAAGAAAGGAAGTTGCCGTATAAATATCAGAAGGCAGCACGTGCAGACACCCTGAATGACAACAGGCTGATTTGTTCAAGAACAAGCAAGTTGGACAGGGCTGCTGGAGCCAAAGAGGGTGAGAGAGGAGAGTTGGAGCTGACGGGAGGAACAGGGACCATTCACACAGGGTCTGGAAAGCACTGTAAACGCTTCCACTTCCCTCCAAGCAAAGCATTCCCTACAGGATTTTGAGCAAATGATCTAACATGTTTTAAGGTTTCTCTGGCTACTCTACTTTTTTAAATGAAAATGAAAAAGGACTCTAGGGAAGCAAGAGTAGAAACTGGAGACAGACCAGAATAGAAACCAGTAGAAAGCTACAAGGAGCTTGCTCTACAAGGAGCAAACCAAACGCAGAAACAAACAAAAAGGATTACATGCCATGGCCAGAGTGGGATTTATCCCAAGAATGCAGGATTGGTTTAACATCTGAAAGTCAACCAATGTAATAATCCACCATAGGAACAGAATAAAGGATAAAATCCACATTACTGTCTCAACAGACACAGAAAAAGCATTTGATAAAATCCATCACACTTTCATGATAAAAACATTCACCACATTAGGGATACGAGAGAATTTTCTCTACCTGATAAAGGGATCTACTTGAAACTCACAGCTAACATGATACACAGACAAAAAAAAAGAATGAATACTTTTCCCCTGTGATCAGAAACAAGATAATGATGCCCATCGTCACCCACCACCTCTGTCCAACACTGTACAGGAGGTCCTAGACGCAGCATTTAGGAATGAATGAATGAATGAATGAATGAATGGCATACAAACTAGAAAGGAGGAACTAAAACAATCTCCATTTACAGATGGCTCGATTTTGTATAGATAAAGTCTGAAAGAATCCACCAAAAGATTATCAGAGCAAGTTCTGCAATGTGACCACGAGAAAAGATCACTATACAAAAGTCAACTGTATTTTGTATAATACACTAACAATGAGTAGTTCAGAAATGAAAATTTTAAAAAAGCAACCTCACGTATCATGGCAGCCAAAAGAATAATACAATTCTCAGTAATAAAATTACAGAAGAGACCCAGGCTTTTACACTGAAAAAAAAAAATAGAAAACATGGTTGAAAATAAAGTTTTTAAGATTTAAATAAATAGAAATTCTCTAAATTTCACCCACCACCTAACTACTATTATGGACCTAAAACCAGTGCAAGCATGTACACTCCAGGCCTCCTCCTTCAGGGCACAGCCAGAGTGATCTCAAGAGGAACACGGATATGTTTTGAATTTAGAGCTAACAGGATTTCTTGACAGCTTCCTATGAGACGTAACGGTAGCTCAGTTATTTCTCACAACAATCCCCATTTTAAAGATGAAGGAACTAATCAAGGTACATTAACCTGTCTGAAGTAGCATTAGAAGGCAACAGGGCTGGGATTTGGCCTTGAGTTGGTCTGACCCAACATCTGAGCACTTAATGCCCCTGGGCCCTTAACCCCAACACTGGGCCCATAGAGCTTTCAGAAAGAAGGAAGAAAATGGTCAGAAAGAAAGAAGGAAGTGGTCCTAAGAATTTGCCCCTAAAGCCTCTCTAGAGCTGGCTGGGGGATGTGGGGGTGTAACAGCAGAAACAGAAAGTGGTGGTGGTTGTGGGGGGGTGGGTAGGAATTAGCTAAATAACAGGCGGATAAAGCAAGAGGACTTTTACAAGGGATAGAACATGTTGCCTGCAGAGCACAGGCACCCAGAATGCCATCTGGTACAGTCCCGGCCTCCTGCCTGGCTTGAAAACGAGTAGCTGGATGGATAAAAGTACACACACACACACACACACACACACACACACACGTGCACACGTGAGAAGCTGAGTTACCAAGGAAAATGGATGGAAAATGGATCTTGCTAATCAGCATTTTCTTTTTTTTTTAATGTTTATTTATTTTGAGAGAGAGAGAGAGAGAGAGAGCAGGGGAGGGGCAGAGAGAGAGGGAAAGAGAGAATCCCAAGCAGGCTCCATACTGTGAGTGTGGAGCCAGATGTGACACTCGAACCCAGAACCCATGAACTGTGAGATCATGACCTGAGCCGAAGTCAGATGTTTAACTGACTGAGGTGCCCCTGATCACCATTTTCAAGGGAGAGAGGAGAAAATAAAAATGGAAACCAAGATGGCTCTAGCATCATGAAAGAAAAGAAAAGAAAAACCCTGAACACATAGTGTAAAGGTTGAACTGATCCTGTGCCCAGCATGGAAACTGTCCCTCTTTCTCTGGAGGGTGGGGGTGGGGGAGAGGAAGAAAAAACAACCCCCACCTCCCAGCTCTGTCCAGATGCTGCCAAAGACAGTTTGTGGGAGCCATCATTCATCATGGAAAATTTTTATAGGAGAAATTAAAACACAGACCTCAGACTGGTGTGGTTAGTAATACTCAGCAGGAAGTGTGATCGAGGGGTGACTACTGCCTGAGCCAGGGAACCAGGAGCTCAGCTCTGCAGCCAAGGCTGGGACAACCCCACCCCACCTGGTCTGTCAGAGGAGCAACTCCGCAAAGCAGAAATGGTTTGGAAGGACTTCTAAATTCAGGGGTAGGGGCAGCAGGATCAAGGATTTGGACACAAGCCTTTGAGACTCCCCAAGGCCAGGACGAGGAAGAGTAATGTCTGAGGGCGGGGGAGAAGAAGGGTGGGGATTCCAATAAACTCTCACATACAGGGCACTCTTTCTCTACAGAGGGGTGTAACTCTCAAGTTAGTACTTAAAGCAAATATTACCTTTGGGCTTTCTTAAATTATTCATAAAGTAAAATATACATGGATATGTGACTCTAAGCCTATTCTGTAATGTGTGTACATATATATAAATGTATAATGAGTACAGTATATAATCATACACATATATGCAAAATAAAATGTTACAGAATGTTTTGTTATATTGCTGTAGTAGATCAGTTGCTATATCACACATTTAGTCATATTCCTGTGATTCAACCCATCTAGAAATATTTGGACGCAAAAAGGAAAGACTGGATCCCTATCTCATTGCATAGCACAGAGCAGGTACCCAATAGATATTTCCTGACCTCATGAATAAATAAAAACGTATCTGATTTTGGAGATCTGATTTTGGATGGCTCAGTTGGTTAAGTGTCAGACTTCAGCTCAGGTCATGATCTCACAGAGAGAGCCTTTTCTCTCTGTCTCCCCCTACCCCACGTGCATTCTCTCTCTCTCAAAATAAACAAATAGGCTTAAAAAAATGTGTCTGATTTCTGATCCGGCTAAAGGCCAGAGCAAAGACAAGCCTGACCATTCTGGCCTGTTTGGTTGAGGGATAACAGAGGGACCCCCAAGCTTGGTGCCAAGGCTTAGCACCCCCAGCACCAATACAACCAGCACTTTGAAAGGTGGTCATTCACAAAAAAGACAAATGTTGTATGATTCTTTCCACTTATATGAGCTAACTATTATGGGCAAATTCATAACCAGACTCAAGGCAATCTGGGGCCGGTGGGGAGGAGAATGAGAGCTATTCCGTAATGGTTACAGAGTTTTATTTGGGGTACCAAAAAGGTTTTAAAAATTGATAGTGGTAATGGTTGCACAACATCAGGAATATAATTAAGGCCACTCAATCATGCACTGTAAAATGGTTAAAATGGTAAATTATTTGTGGTGTGCATTTTACTACAAAAAAAGTTGTCATTGGATCTGATGAGTCCTCTCTTCAAAAAACCAACTTAGGTCTTTTAGGAAAGAAGGGCTAAGAGGGCAATGGCCTGCAAAGTGCTCCCTCTCTTTACAGGACATGGGAATAGCACCAGAAAAGTTCACCAGTCACCCAGCCAGTGGTTCTCCAGCTAGAGTGAGCATCAGAGCCCTCTTGAAGGGCTTGTGGAAACAGGGTGGTGGGCCTGCCTGCAGAATTTCTGCCTTAGGAGGTCCCGGTTGGCAGCCTCAGAAGTTGCACTTGTAACAATTTCTCAGGTGCCACTGATGCTGGTGGTCTCCAGATCACACTTGTAAACCACGGACCCAAGTAGCGGGGGCTCAGTAGACTTGGTGGAGAGGAGTGCTCCTGGGACATGATTCTTTCCTGCAAAATCCTCAAGACCCTCAGTGATGTCTCCTAGTGGTGCCATGATTGCTGGACCTCAAGGCAAAGACTCCATAAACATCCCTCTCTCTGAACTAAAATTACAGACTATCACCTGAAAAGAGATCCATGAGTTTTCAGAGACTCTTTCCAAACTAGAGTCTGAGGTTCCAGACAACAGAAGCCATTACTCATTTTTGTCTGTCTCAAAGCCTTACCATGACTTGGCACTCATTTCTCAACTGACAGGATTAATGCCTGGGATTCCCAACATCCTTGGAGTATTGAATCTCTTCTAGAAATCAGAGGCTTCACTAAAATTCAGATGATAGGGGCAATCCCACTTCTTTAAATGTTTATTTATTTCTTTTGAGAGAGAAAGAGAGAGAAATAAAGAGAGAGAGAGAGAGGGAGAGGGGGAGAGTCGGTTAAAGGGGGAAAGAGAGAATCCCAAGCAGGCTTCGTGCTGTTAGCGCAAGCCCGATATGGGGCTTGATCCCACAAACCATGAGATCATGACCTGAGAGTCAGACATGTAACCAACTAAGCCACCTAGGTGCTCCAACCCCACTTCTTTAAAGGACTGGCTTTATTGTCAACAAATCCAACATTACTTATAATCTTCCAGAGAACTCAAGACACATAGTGCTACTTGAAATTCCCCTCCACACATCATGGTCTGGCATTTTACCACAGGTTTAGACAAGCAATGGGAGGATTCTCATTCTCTAAAAAGCTTTCCCTCCCTTTGCCTTTTCCCATCTAGCAAACTCCTCCCTACCTCCCAACAATCCAGCTCAAGTTCCAGCCCCTGTTACCTCAGTTTCAACTTCTGGAAAGTTCTTCCTCTGAGTTTCCATCACAGTTTCTACTTTCTCTTACCACAGCATTTTTACAGTAACACAGACATGATCTACTTGTATATTTAACTCCATATTTGGCTAGAAGTTCTCTGAAGACAGAAACTGTATTATGATCTTTGAAGTCTGAGCACCTGCTCCATAGTAGTTTTTTAAATATGTTTTTTAATGTTTGTTTATTTATTTTTGAGAGAGTAGGGGAGGAGGAGAGAGGGAGAGAAGCCCAAGCAGGCTCCATGCTTTCAGTGCAGAGCCCAAAATAGGGTTTAAACTCACAAACTGTGAGATCATGACCTGAGCCAAAATCAAGAGTCAGACACTTAAGTGACTGAGACACCCAGGCGCCCCCATAGTAATTTTTAAATACAGGCTTGGTGTCTGAATAAATTAATAAGTGAATAGATGGCAAAAGTCTTCTGCTAAACTTAAATGTACCTTAATCTTAACCCCACATTACCTCTAGAAACCACATAAAATAAGGGTCACAAAGAACTTTTTTTTTTTTAATTTTTTTTAATGTTTATTTATTTTTGACAGAGAGAGAGACAGAGCATGAGCAGGGGAGGGTCGGAGAGAGAGAGGGAGACACAGAATTGAAAGCAGGCTCCAGGCTCTGAGCTGCCAGCACAGAGCCCGACACGGGGCTCAAACTCACAGACCGCGAGATCATGACCTGAGCCGAAGTCGGACGCTTAACCGACTGAGCCACCCAGGCGCGCCAAGAACTTTTTTTTTTTAAGACTATCAGGAGTGAGTTGGAATATGGGAGGAGGGCAAGGGGGCAAGGAAGGCACTGACTGGGTAAGGGGGAATGACAATGGGCAGGCTGCTCAGCTCTGCTGAGAAGGGGGTGTGGCATCATGATTCTTCAAGGTAAGTCAACAAGCTTGTAGTAAAGCCAGAGCTGGTAGCAGCCAGAGCTACTGGTGGAGTCCACCTGCTTTGTTTCAGACTCTCTCTAGAGAGCTTGGATATTTTCCCAGACCCCTCACCCACTGTAAGCCTCATCCTTCAATCTTCATCCAGAAGTACCATGAAGAATTTGATGGCTTTGCCTAGATTGCAAGGTGAAGGAATTTTTTCCTCTGTTTACAGTTCTGTTTCTATTCCATTTGGAATTCCTGAATTATTCATAACCACTGTACCGTAAACAAGTCTTTGCCTATGGGATGTATGGGTGGATGGACGGACAGATGGATGGATGGATGGATGGATGGATGGATGGAAAGGTGGCACAAGAGATACGAGCTTCTCGTTCAAAGTAAAACTCTTAATGAGTTCACTTCCCTTCCTCCCAAAACCCCATTAATTTCATTGTGGAAATGCAAAACAAATAATTTCATAACAGTGGAGGTAATGAGAGGGGGAAGTCATAAGCCAACCAAAGATTCTAACAAATTTTGGGAGACAAATAGAAAGTCTACTGACAAATGAAGCAAAGGGAAGGAAGCCACAGCCCAGAAATAGCTGTAATGGGACAGCAGATGGGGCTGAAGGGGTCTTTCAATGTAGGGGGCAATCTCTCAAACAGAAACCCAGAAAGGCTGTGGGTCAAAATTCTACCCAACCCCCCACTCTCATCTGAAACAACAGTTTCTTATTCTTGAGTAATATACAAAAACCTCACAAAGGAAAACAATATTCAGATTGCTAGTTCTGGAATCAATATCTTAAGAAACTCTTCTGAAAATATTTTCAACCCTAAATTATCACTTAAAAGACAAGTTTTGTATATATCTCAGGTAAGTTGGTACACTGTGACTTTCAAGTACAAGAAAAACATTTTTTTTCATTGTGTGCAGCTCTCAGACTCTTGAGAATGTGTTGTGCCTAGATTGGCAAACACAGATCTACATCATGAAATATTTTGATTCTCATAACCATGGATGAACTTCCCACTTTTTGTATTTCCCTCAGCCTCTCAGAGCCTTTTGAGGTGATTATTAAATAGTAATTTATGCCCTTGCCCTCAGACCCCTTATGTAATCTTTATCCTCTCCAGGGAAAGGATGAACCCTGGTAACTCTCACAACACCTAGCACCCAGGCTTTGCATGTGGTAGGTCTCCATGGATGCTATCCAAATGAAAGCTTCCCACAGCTTCCAGATGGTAGGGAATAAGGACATTGAACTTTTGCTATTTTAAGGATGATAAAATGTCACCCCCAACATAAAAGGTTCTTCTGAAAGTGGATTGTCAGTCACTGGAATCCACTGAGTGTTCACAATGTGGCAGGCTCCATGCCAAGTCCTTACTTACTTGTTTCAAATTTTTTACAACAGATCTGAGGTTGTCCCATCTTATTATGAAGAAACTACAATTGGGGAGATTAACAAAACCTTCTCAGAGCAGATATTTAAACCCAGGTCTTCTGATTCCAAGTATAGTGCTGGTTCTACAGCATAATGTCTTTCTTCTAAGAAACTGATTGAGAAAGAAAAGCAGAGAAAAGGAAGAGGTGAGGAAACAGGGCCACATGAAAGTGCCCCTACCCCCATGTCCAACACAGAGTTTAGTCTGTCGAACTTTTGTAATGGAGTTAAATTGATGGTCTCAAATTGGCCTTCTTTGTCTTCAGGCACCTCCCCCCTACATGTGTCCAGGACTATCTGTTCTTGCATTACAAATACCCTTAGACGAGAAGGAGCTTCCAACTCTCTTGGACCCATGCAACATACTAAAGTAGCTGATAAGACAGATTCAAAGTTCTAAAGCTCCACATAAATGCATTTCAGCAAAAAAAGGATGCCGCAAATTCCTAAGGTGGCCTGAGAGTTGGACACATTCCACATTTGCATATAAGAATTTTGATATTCTCTAACAATCTGTAACACTGCTCCTCTCCATTGCTTTTCTACCCCTCCCTCCAGCCATGATGTTTCTTTGGTGGTACCTGATGTACATCATGGGTTTGGAGATGAAGACTAGCTGCCATCACCTGATCCCTGGACAAAGCTTTCCCAGTGAAGATGGACACAATACATTTTCTGCATACTGTGAAAAAAAAGGGTCTGCCAACCCACTGAGTCACAATGTTATGTGACAGCATCATCTTTGTGGACTGAAAGATTTCTAAAAGTCATTTTCTATTTAAGGCAGCTCCTACTCTGTGGTCAAGCAACTCAAATGTGGGCAGTAGGAAACTATGTGTGTTTGTTAGTTATATCCAGACTAGAAGACCAGAATGATGATAGGCACATGATGTCTTTAATCAACACCCTGCCCAAGATAGCCTTCCTGACTATGAGAGCACCCTCTACTTAAGGGTGACGTTTTGTGGTGACCCTTCTCTATGGAGAAGAGAGGAAAAGATTTGGAAAATATAATATCCTACACAGAATTCTCCATATCTTTGCTAGGTCTTGGTTGACCCATTGACAAATCTACAGTAGTTCTAGGACACCTGTAGACTGGACTATTCCTATGTATTATCAAAATTGTGTTAGCCAAGTAGAGTGTGATGTTAATAATAGATATGCATTTTACCACATATAAGTATTCACACAGGCTAAATAATGCAAAACATACCTAATATGCTTTTGATTATCAGTATATTAGCAGCTATGTAATTATATTTTTTACACCATTGTTATATGCCTTGCACTTAAAATACATGAAAGAGCACTATAAGTGGATGGGAGTTTGAATAAGAAGGCTACACTTTTTTCCAATGTAATGAATTCCTGATTCTTTGCAGCAAAACCATGATGAAAATTAATGAAAATCCCAGTGGCTATTACTCTAGCAGAAGAATATGATGGAAGTAAGAAATGCTATAAAATTACCACCTTTAAACAATGAACCATAGGGGGTATCTCCCCCTCCAGGGTCTGCAGTTTGAGTAATTGGTAAGTCACCCTTGTCTAGAAAGACACCATAGATGACTTATATGAGGCACAAAGGATTGAGTGGACTTGGTAAAGATATTTTTTCTTATGATTTTTTGAAATTCAGAGAGAAGTTTCATTTTTTTTTAAATTTTTTTTAACGTTTTTATTTATTTTTGAGACAGAGAGAGACAGAGCATGAACGGGGGAGGATCAGAGAGAGAGGGAGACACAGAATCGGAAACAGGCTCCAGGCTCCGAGCGGTCAGCAGAGCCCGACGCGGGGCTCGAGCTCACGGACCGCGAGATCATGACCTGAGCTGAAGTCGGCCGCTTAACCGACTGAGCCACCTAGGTGCCCCGAGAAGTTTCATTTTAAAAAAATTTAAGTCTCTGATCCATCAAGTTAAGAACTCCAGCTCTTTTGCTTTTCCTCTACTTCTCTGTGCTGTGACCTAAAATAAATCCAAGCCAAATGAGGCCTTAAAAATGAAGAAATGAAAAATTAAATTGTGAGACAGACCTTCCAAAGTACTGCATCTGTCCTTCAAACAACTGGGTCAACAAATGGAAACAGTGTAAAACAATGAACAGCATTCATCTGGGACCTAGATTTACAGAATAATCTAATCTTTCCGTTGGAAATCAATCCAAGCCCCAAGGGAAGGTCATCCTTGTCTACGATAAACACAACAATTATCTTGGCTCTTGCAAACCAGGCAGTTGTGTCAACCCCCAGGCATATGAGAATCATCCATGTTTATTTTAACAACCCCAACTGATAGGACTAAATGGGTTTAAAGATTAAATGCCTTGCTAGGGTGGGTTTCCTACATTTGCAGAGAGTTTTTTGCTAAATAAAATTAGGTTCAAAAAAACATAAATCATGAGAACTAATTTTCCTCGTAAACAACAGGAAAATGTTTAAGCCTTTTCTAGGGAGGCCAGAATCTTTTATGTTGCCAGAAGCCTGCCTATAAATTCATTAGTCAGATTTACTCTATTGGAGCCATGTAGCTTAGAGAAAAGTTCATCTAAGATGGAATAAGTCAGCTGCTGAGGAATGTCACAATTTCCATAACAGTACAATGTCATGCATGAAAGAACAAAGTGCTTGGGTCCCTAAAGAATGGGAAGTTAGCACTTTTGATAAAGCAGGAATCAGATGATGACCGTCCAGCACATGGTCATTCATTAGTGCCCTCTGCCATCATGTCCTTTGGGTACCATCAGCCAACTACATTCTGCTGTGGTCAAATGTCATGAGAGTCTCAAGAAGTGCAATCTTCTTTTAGGACAACAGACAGAACGAGAGGGAACCTATAATGTTACAATCAGCAGGTCCAAAAGGCTATTGTGCTGAATACAAATCCCAGCAAATATCCTGTGTTCAAATAAGTGTGCAAGCCACTTCGCACAACATCCTTCCATACTGAGATAGTTGAACAAATTATGATACATCTGCATGATATACCTATGCAACTCTTACAAGGAATGGATAGGCCTATGTATTTTTGCTGAGTGATAATAACCTGAATAACAGTAAGTAACATGTCAATGTTAAAAAGTAAAAAGTGCGGGTGTCTGGGTGGCTCAGTCGGTCAAGCATCTGACTTCGGCTCAGGTCATGATTTCACGGTTCATGGGTTTGAGCCCCGCATCAGGCTCTGTGCTGACAGCTTGGAGCCTGGAGGCTGCTTCAGATTCTGTGTCTCCCTTTCTCTCTGTCCTTCTCCCATTCACACTCTGCCTCTCTCTCTCTCTCTCTCTCTCTCTCTCTCTCTCAAAAATAAACATTTTTTTTAATTTAAATAAAAAGTAAACAAGAAAGCACGCATGTGCAATGAATGATATATGCACATATGTACATATGAACATATAGGGACATTTGGCAAGCATTAAAAAGAATAGGAACTTATGCCACAAATTGTATTTAGCAGCAATCTCCAGGGAATGGAATTGGTATAGAAAAAGGAGCATTTGTAATTTTTCTAAAAACTGCCTTATAGGGGCGCCTGGGTGGCTCAGTCGGTTGAGTGTCCAACTTAGGCTCAGATCATGATTTCACAGTTCTTGAGTTCGAGCCCCACATCAGGCTCTGTGCTGACAGCTCAGAGCCTGGAGCCTGCTTCAGATTCTGTGTCTCCCTGTCTGCCCCTTCCTCGCTCATGCTCTGTCTCTGTCTCTCAAAAATAAATAAACATTTTAAAAAATTATAAAAAAAAAAACTGCATTATATTAATTTCCTATTAATTTCAGCTTGAGCTGCCATGACAAAATACTACAGACCGGATCAGTTAAACAGCATAAATTAATTTTCTAACAGGTCAGGAGACTAGAAGTCTGAGATCAAGGTCCAGCAGGATTGGTTTCTGGTAAGATCTCTCTTCCTGGCTTGCAGATGGCTGCCTTTGCACACTGCCTTCATCTGGCTTTTCTTGGGTGTACACTCTCTCTCTTTCTCTCATTCTTCTTATACGGCTACCAGTCTTATCAGATTGGAGCCCTATCCTTATGACCTCACTTAACCTTAATTACTTCCTGAAGACTCTATCCCCAAAAACAGTCAGTTGCATTAGAGTTAGGGCTTCAACATACCAATTTTGGGAGGGAAACAATTCTGTAAATGTTTCTTTAATGGACATTATTAGCGGCCTGCCCAGCATTTATCTCCTTCCAAATGGAAACTCTATTTTGTGCAGGTATCTACTTATCCCATGTGTAGCCAGGTGCTTAAGGAAGGGCTCATCCATCCTTGCTATGGATTAGTTTAGCAATAAGGCTAAGACCCAATTCTAGCCAAAGACATGTGAGAAATAGTCTACTGAGGGATTCTAGAACAAGACTCTTATCTCCTAAGAAAAAGCCCTGGGAAGCAATGGTCACTCCTCTTCTTAAGGATATAGCCATTCTCAATTTGAGGCCTGTACCTGCTTCAGCCATTCTGTTACCAATCTGAGTATAAAGTCAATACTGAATATGGCAGAGGCAAAGAAGGGAAAACCTAACCTCTTAATGCTGTCACTGACTCACAGGATCAACTATCCCACAGCTGACCTTCCCAGTCACACGAAACAATAAAATTTCTCATTGCTCAGATCATTATAAGTCAGGGTTTGTTCTGTGGCCTGGTCAAAATCATCATAAATGATACAATTTGTAAGAAATGCTTAAAATGAATCTTTTTAAAGATTTTTTAAAAAATCACTTTCCTAGAAATTTACAACATGTATTAGCATACTAAAGACTGACAAATCTGTTTTAAAAATCCTATTGTGGCTGAACCAGAGCTCCCCAAATTTATTTGATAATGGGATCCTTTTATGTTCCCTTCAGCAAGTCCTAATATCATCAACAAAAGGAAATAGTTGTTGAAAGACACCCCCAGGGCACATCTGGGATAGACTGGGCAACATGGGGAAATGAAGGAGCCTGAACTGAAGGAACTAGCAGCAAAGGTTCCTTAAGGAAGGAAACTCTTGAGGGACTTTTAAAATCTGGGATGTCCAATATCTTTTTTTTTTTTTTTTTTTTTTTTTTTTTTTTTTTACTATGCTGCCCTTTGGTTTCAATACCATCACAAACATCTTTGGTCCCAAGTCTTCGTTAAGTCTGCCATGCAGACATTTACTGGTGAATACTGAGAGCAAAAAGATACTCCATTTCCCATATTTCACTTTAATCCCAAGGACATGGAATCCCAGCAAGCCAGATGATTTTCAGACTTTCAACAATCTGTCTATGTAATGCTACACACACACACACACACACACACACACACGTATATATGTTTCCTAGGTATCATTTGGGTGGGGGCATTACATTTGGGACTCATTATCCCATGAATCTGATGAACTAAACAATTAAATATGTAGTAAATACAAATAAAAACTAGGTAAACCGTATGAAAAATAGGCAATGCAACATAACCTCACCTTCGGAGCTGTCACAGAGAAGGGCATATTTGTACACGGGCGTCTCGTTTGGTCCAGGATGACCACAGGCAAATTCAACCAATCAGAAATCTGAAATATCCCAGCCGAAAGCCCTTCACCAAGGTGCCTTCGAACTACCAGTTATCATTACGAGGATTTTATAAATATTTGTGGGATGTTATGATTAACATGTCTTTCCCTCTTAATTTATAAAACCTATGAGGACAGGGACCATATCTATTTTACTTACCATCCCATCCCCAGTGCCTACACAGTACCCCACCTATAGTAAACTCTTAATAAATATGTGATAAAAGAATGAATCCATCAGTGAATAAGGCATTTAATAACACTCACAGATCAACTGAAGAAGTGAATCACTCATGCTTAGTGACTGTAATAAAGAATAAATATATGCCCATCATAAAATAATGTCTACAAGTAGAAGAGAACATGTCAAAGATTATATTTGTATCAGGTTCTCCAGAAAGACTTATTTGACAAATTATGGAAATGTGTATCTTTCCTTATATATGTCTGTTGCCTAAAACTTGGTAACTTAATCCTTTTGTGCATATTTTGATGGGGTTGGGAGCATGATTAAATCATATAGAACTGGGGGGGGGGTGGCTCTGGCACTCCCTTTGGAATGAAGGGCTGCCTGTTCTGTGCCCAAGTAATGGCACATCCTCCCCTCTTACTAACTATCCAACATGGGATCAGAAATTTGTTCCATAATTCATCGTGTCTCTTGAGTTATCACAAAGGTTATCATAGGTTAATTAGTTGTAAAACTGGTTAATGTTTCAGGAGGTTGGATCTTCCAGTATACAGGGACATAGACACGGAGAGCTTTGTTTTCCAGAATGCTTTACTTCTAAAACCACTATCGCAGAAATCCACAAATACATTACATTGAACAATATTTTTTTTCAGACACTGAAAGCAATGCTATAATCTGGCAGGGGCACGTGGGGAGCAGAAGGAGGATGTAGGAGAAATGTAGGAGAAAGACCCCAAGACTATGGCCAAGTAGACATTGCACGCCATTAGTATGTATCACTCTTTTTTTGAAAATGCCGCAGCGCAGACCCAGACAGTTTGACAAATGAGTAGGATCATGGAGAACACTGAGGAAGATGATTAAGGGAGTGGAATAATTGATATATGAGGAGAGAGGCTTTTGAAAAATCTAATTATGAAGAGACCCAAATGATGAGTTTGCTGAGAAAGTGCAGATGTACTTCTGCTTTGCACTTGGAAGTAAACCCCAGAGCAGGTTAGGAACCAAAGGACTTGTTCCAACAGGATGTGGGTAGGAGTGAAAGGAAGAAATAAAAAATGGGAAAGTCAAGACCCAGTGTCAGGACAAAAGTCTTCACAGGAGAATGTGTTACTCTGTACAGATCTTCCCCCATGGCTGTCTATTCTCCAGATAGAGGATTACTGCAGACCCCAGTTTCTGTCTGTAATGCCCCTCACTTGGCCTGACTGGGCAGCCAGAAGGGTCCTGTCATTTCCAATTAGGATGATTGTTTAATGTGAACAGCTTTGTGTTTAGAAGGGGGGATGTTTAGAAAATGTAGAAAATATTCCTAAATGAATAGGTCTTGAACAACCTTCAGAACCTGGCTAAAAGGGTGACTTAACTGAGAGGGGTACTCCCAGCCCCATTCTTTACAGTCTGGACTTTACCACTGTCTGAAACAGCCCAGACCCTGATTCTGATGTCCAACTATGTCTCTGTGTTGTCAAGGTTTTCCAGCACCTCGAATGAGACTTGTGGAGCCAGCCACCTGCTCTGTGCCTACATGCAAGTCTTGAGCACCTCATGTGTACCATTAAGCAAAACCTACTCAGAATGAAGAAGAAGTGGCTCCATCTCAAGTGAACTATGGAGTCAAGATCAGAAAGAGCCAAGAGGGGCCAGAGTGACACTTTCCATTTGCCACCTTCTAATTTGGAAAAAATGGCTACATGGCTCTGTCACAGCATTCTGAACTCCAGTGGAATGAAGCAATTTTCACCTCATAGATCCTCTCCCATTCCTATGATGGTATTCCTTGGCCCCGTTTCTGTGCTTACACTCTGCCAAATCCATGAGTCCTTCCTCTGGTCACCTCCTCTGTTGGAAAAGGAATGATTTGGGGAAGTTGGACAATAATAACGGACCAATTCACCTGCCTCTCAGTGACATTTCTAAATAGAGTCAGGGAAAGTATTCCTATCTAGGATGAAAGGGTTCCCAAAGGTTGCTTAATCAACCATCACAGTAGCTGGTATAATCACATTTACAAATAAATCAAGGTGATATTATTTCTGTCTTCATAATTATTTATCTTTCCAAAAAAATGAATTAGGTTTTTTACAAGAATTTTTAAAGTATTTTTTAGCAATGAAAATGTGAAAAAAAATTAAGCATAAAATAAATCTATTTATGGTATTTATCATGCCTGTTCTCAATTAGACAGGTAGGCTTTTTACAAAGATGGTACTAAAAACAAAGAAGGAAGCCCCTTCACTTCCAAAAGCCAAGGCCAAAGAAAAGGCGTTGAAAGCCAAGAAAGTGAAGCTGAAAGGCCTCAGCCAGAGAAAAAAGATCAGCAGGTCACCTGCCTTCCAATAGCCTAAGACACTACAGCTCTGATGGCAGCCCAAATATCCTTAGAAAAGCACATTAGAGGAAACAAGTCTGACCACTATGCCGTCATCAAACCCCCCAACCACCAAGTCAGCAGTGAAGAAGATAGAAGTCAACAGCACACATGTGTCCATTGTGGATATCAAGGCCAACAAGATCAAATAGGCTGTGAAAAAGCTGTATGACACTGACGTGGCCAAGGTCAACACCCTGATAAGACTCCTAATGATGATGCTTTAGATGTTGCCAACAAAACTGAGATCAACTAAACTGAGTGCAGCTAATTCTAAAGATAAATTTTTCAACATAAAAAAAAAAAAAGACATAGGATGGAATGGATGGGTGAACGAACAGATTGCTAAACAAGATGATGTATGTGTACTATTGATCATACTATACGCACTATTTTATAACTTGCATCTGCATTTTCACCTAATATTATACTTTCAAACATTTTCCTAAAATACGTTTTAATGGCCACATAATATTCGGTGTTATGCATATACTGTTACCCGCTCATCAATACTTTACAGTTCAGTTTGTAAGTTATTTCTAATCTTTTACTATTAGAAACAATGCTGTCTCGGTATCAATGGATGTGAATCTATGATCATTCTTTTAAGAATTCTGGAAGTGGAATACCCAGGTAAGAGGAATTAAGCTCTTTTATGGCTTTTCATTTACACAGACAGTTGCTGTATATGAAGACACCTGTTTGACCCTGCCCTCACCAGAACTCATGCTATCACATTTTATACTGGTCCATATGGTAGACAAAAGATATATGTGTATACACACAGGAGTAAGTGCACATACCATTGTTCCTCCAATTTTTAAATTCATACAATTTATTATATATTTATATGATTTATTTAGAATACATTAATGTATGCAATGTATTTTATAAGTATATAATAAAATTATATATTTATAAATTATATAGTAAAATATTCTATTGTATATTTAAAAATTATAAACTTACAATATTTATATTCTATTATAAATTTAATATATTACCTCCCAATACTAGGTACAGGGAAGATTTCCCAACATATGTAAACTTTAAAAGTAACACAGAAAAGTTCAGAGCAGAGACAAGCCAAGTGATTTTTATTATTTTTAATTTGATTTATCTATTTTTAGAGAGCAAGAGAGCATGAGATGGAGAGGGGCAGAGAGAGAGGGAAAGAGAGAGAGAATCCCAAGCAGGCTCTGTGCTGTCAGCATGGAGCCTGATGTGGGGCTTGAACTCAGAAACACAAGATCATGACCTGACCTGAAACAAAGAGTCAGATGCATAACCGACTGAGCCACCAGGGCACCCCATGCCAAGTGATCTGTAAAAGACAGAATGGTTTCTAGCCCAACAAGATTTGAGTGTGAATGGATTAAATGTATTAACAAATTTAGAGGGAAAAAAAAAAAAGCCTGGGCCATTGTAATCAAAGAAAAAGAAGCATTGCAGGCACAAATGTTGAGAAAAACCCCAAGAAACGCTTTACAACAGAATCCCAAACCCAGGATAAGGCTCATTCAGTCCCACAATAGATACATCTCCATTGCAAGGATGCCTGCAGCAGATCTAAGTTTTTACTATTTTATTACACTTAAATCTCTTTCTCCAATATTATCTTCTGACTGGTTATTTTTGGTAAATGGGAAAACAATATTCATGTGTTCACCTTATGGCTAAAAACGTCACCAAACTTCTTATTGATCTTCCTAGCTTATCCAGTAAACATGGATACTCTGGATTTTCCAAGTAGATAATAGTGTCATCAGCAAATGATTATTTGTCTCCTCATATTCAATACTTTTAACTGTCTCACTAATGGTAGCATGTGGGCTAGAATTTCATACACAGTGTTCAATACCAGTGGTAAGAGTAGGAGCCTGCATACAGGTTAAGTTTCTATGAGTGATCTAAGTACATTTGAAAAAATGCAGGGACACCTGGGTGGCTTAGTCAGTTAGGCATCCAACTTCAGCTCAGGTCATGATCTCACAACTCTTGAGTTCAAGCCCTGCATCAGAGTCTGTGCTGACAGCTCGGAGCCTGGAGCCTGCTTCAGACTGTGTGTCTCCCTCTCTCTCTGCCCCACCCCTGCTTGTGCTCTGTCTCTGTCTCTCAAAAATGAATAAATGTTAAAAAAATTTGTTTAAGAAAAAATGCATAACTTCTGCTCTGTCAGCAGAATATATATATATATATATATATATATATATATATATATACACACATATATATATATACATATATATATATATACACACACACACACACATACACACACACACACATATATATATTTATGTGACCCTTGTTAATTGTATTCTTTAAGTACTCTTATATTCTCTTATCGTGTGTCTATTTCATTACTGCATTTAAGAGATATCTGTTGGAGTCACCATATTCTTCTGGTAGGTATATTAGTTTTAGCCTTACATATTTTTTAGCTATGTTGCAGGGTGCAGAAAAAGTAATAACTATTATATTACTCTTATTTTTAGTATATATTATTCCTATGTCCTGCTTAATGCTTTTTGCCTTGATTTCTGCTTTCTTTGATATTATAACCACATTATCTATTTTTGTTTTTAACAACTTTATGGAAATATCTTTGACACACGAGAATTGTATATATTTAAGGTATACAAGTTGATGTTTGGATAAATGAATATACTATGAAGAGATCACCACAATGAAGCTAAATCACCCCATGCAGTTATTAGTGTGCATGTGTATGTGTGTGTATGTGTATGTGTAGAAGATTTAAGATCTATCCTCTTAGCAAATTTCAAGTGCACAATACAGTATCACTGTGCTGGACATTAGGCTTCCCAATCTCATTCATCTTGCATAACTGAAATTTTGTACCCCTTGACCAACATCTACTCATTTCCCCTCCTCTTGTTCCTGGCAACCACCATTCTACCCTCTGCTTCTTTGAGTTGTACTTTTTATAGATTCCACATATAAGTAAGATCATGCAGTATTTGTCTCTATGTCTGGTTTATTTCACTTAGCATAATATCCTCTTATTTTCATCTATGTTGTTGTAAATGACAGGATTTCCTTATTTTTAAGACTGAATAATGTTCCATTGTGTATTCCACATTTTCTTTATCCATTTGTCCATCAATGGATGGACCATATCTTGACTATTATAAGTAATGCATCAATGAATATGGGAGTGCATATATCTCTTTTGAATATTGATTTTGTTTCCTTCGGATATATACCCAAAAGTTTGATTGTTAGGACATATGGTAGTTCTAGATTTTCATTTTTTTAGTAACTTCTATAACTGTTTTCTATAACAGTTATACATTTCCACCAACAATGTACAAGGGCTCCCTTTTTTCCATATCCTCACCAACCACTGCTTATCTTCCATCTTTTTGGTAATATCCATTCTAAAAGATGTGAGGGGATATTTCATTGTGGTTTTCCTTTGCATTTCCCTGATGATGAGTGATGCTGAGTACCTTTTTACAAACCTGTTGGCCACTTATAGTCAACCAATCTTCTACCGGGGTGTGAAGAACATATAATAGGGAGAGGGAAGTCTCTTCAGTAAGTGGTGTGTTGGAAAAACCGATATCCATACGCAGAAGAATGAAATTAGACCCTTAACTCACACTATATACAAAGTCAACTCACAGTGGATTAAAGACTTAAAGGTAAGGCCTTAAAATGTGAAACTACTAGAAGAAAGCCTAGAGAAAAGCTTCTTGCCATTGGTCTTGGCAATGAGTTTTTGGTCATGACACCAAAAGCACAGATGGCAAAAGCAAAAATAGACAAATAAACTACATCAAACTAAAAAGCTTCCTGTACAGCAAAGGGAACCATGAACAGAGTGAAAAGGCAACCTATAGGATGGGAGAAAATATTTGCAAACCTTGTGTCTGATAAGGGGTTAATAACAATAATATATAAAGAACTCCTACAACTCAATAGCAAAAACAAAAGAATAACAAATATCTGATTAAAAAGTGGTTGAAGGACCTGAAGAGGCAATTCTCAAAGAAGACAGACAAATGGCCAACAAATCCTTCATCTGTTTTTCTTTTTCATTTTTTATTTGTTAGCTGTAGTGGCTGTTGCCACTGTTGCTGTACTCATCAGCAGAATTTTCTTGATCTACTTGCTTTCATGTCTTTATTTTCAGGTTTCTGGTGTCATTTTGCTTTCAGAACGTATCCTGTCAATATGAAACAGCAACATTTTAATCTCTGTTGCAATTGTTGAGTTTATTCACATTTGTTGGGACAGGTTTGGACTTCTGCCATCTTATGTTGTGTTTTTCACTTGCAGTGCATTCTTTATTCTTTTTACTTTCCTTTCCTTTTATTTGATCAGCTAAACTTTCTTTGCTTCATTTTTTTCCTCTACTGCTTTAAAAGTTAATCTTTTTTATGTTTTTCTAGAAGTTATCCTGTCCTTTATGTATAATTAAATCTTAACAATGTGTTCAGTTTGAATTTTACTGATGGAAAGTTTTTTTTAATAATTTTTGTTTGTATGTGTACTTCTGATTTTGTTGGGGAGAGGGACAGGGAATTAAACAGAGAAATCACCTAATGATTTTTTTCTATTTCCCTTTTTCCTATACTCTTCCCAAAGATATTTGCATTTATAAGTGCATGGTTATAAACTCAGATAAAATTAAAAGACTCATGTGGAAAACAGCAATACAGTGCCACACTTCTCCTTATACTTAAGTCTTGCTCCACAGTAGCAAACTCTTCAAATATTTCTGCTGTGTATTCTAGTATTTACCACCAACCTTGTAAATATGCTGATAATGCCACTTATTGACCTTGTATTTAGACAATGCCTACAGACAGCTGTTTTGGTAGATGGCTCTGATTGGCCTCCCGAAAGCCATAGATAACCTCTTTGTCTTGCCTTCCTCAACTATGGAGGATGAAAAACTAGAATACCTTTCTAGACTCCCTTGAAAATAGATGTGGTTTTTTGATACATTTTTGGCCAATGAGGTATAGGCAAATAGCCCTGGGAGAGCTTATTTCTTCTTAAGTAAAAAGACAAATTCTCACTAGTGGAAGGAAATGTGTCCCATGTCCTCATCCATCTTCCTTGCTGAAACATGAAGGCTCAGTAATCACATATTAAAGATGGTGGAGCAAAAAAAGCTGAAAAGAGCCTGATTCATGATGACATGTGGTTGTCATTCTACCAGTCCCAGGATGCCTGACCCAGGATTTCTGAGGCTATCATGGTAGGGTTTTCTGTCATTCACAACTGTTGCGTTCTTTTCACCCTACACTTTAGGAACACCGATTATTCTTAAAGACATCACCTCTTAAGTTTTTATCTATTACTGTTGTTCTAATTGCATTAATCTCTTTAATCTTTTTTCTGCATTCAGGGTTATCATTTCAAGCCTTTGCTCTAAGTCATGAATACACTTTTCTGCTATTTCTTTTCTATTCCTATTCTGCTTATTTCATTAAAAAAAGAATTTGTACTCATTGTTTTCTTCCTCAGCAATATTTCTTTTCAGCTCATTCTGTTGTTCCAGCAACTTATCTTTGAGTTCTTGAGTCACTGAATTCATGTTCTCTTTAAATTGTTCTATACTGCAAAGCACCTGTTAGAAATTTTCATTTGCTTCATAGGTTAGATTCTTCAGGTTAGATTCTTTGCTTCAGGTTATATTCTTCTGGATTTTTTTTATACCTGACTTCTGGCCTCTTTTAGACATTTTTTCCTCCATGCTGTTACTTTCCATATTGACCAGAACATTCCTTTTTGCATATTTTATTTTCTCTATATAGATGTGGTTGAATTATCCATTAATCCATTCCCACATTAGTTGGTATCTGATTAGCTTCCCTTCATAGTTTCAGCTGGAAGATTGAGTGTTGTAGGTTATTTTGGTTTTTATAGGCCTGAGTAGTTATATCTACTTTCATGCACCTTACGAGAAGAGGGAGGGAGGATGTCCAGGTAGGGTTAGTGCTGGTTGTAATGCATTTACCTCTGTAGACTCACCAAGTTTTTGGAAAACCAAACACATTTCAAATAAAATCATAATAATGTAATATCCAATAATTATACACATATGTGTTATTACTTTAATATAAAAATATGGAGAGTAGATGTTCATTTGAAATCATAATTAGTCTACATAAATGCAAATAGTTAAAAATAAGACTTAAAGGGGAAATTAGGAGTAATTTATAGTAGGTCTAAACAATACATGTAATAAAAGTATAATACTATTTTTATAATGTCTTTCTGCCTTCTTATAGGGTAATTATTTAAATCTTTTAAAACTATTGTATGTTACTATTATGCTATATTAGTACATATTATTAACATACAACAATATAATATTTTTAAAGAGAGAACATAAATATAATAGGACTAATTAGATATTACCCATTTTCAATTAAAAAAATAATAATGTTTATTTTAGCCCCATGATACAATAGAATAGTTGTAATCTTTCTAAATCCTTCTCTAATGATTCTTCTCTGAACTGCCTGAAGCTTTTAGGACATCCTTCTTTAATGTAGTGGTGAAACTGAAAGCAATCCAATGTACAATTCATTTTGTCTTGCAGCTCTGCTCTCATAAACCCCATTACATTAGTTTCCGGTTTTTAGTATATTAAGCTAAATACCATCTCCACAAAAGTGTTTGAGCATGGAGTACTTAAGATTTTATTTATTAGCAACACCAGGTTTTTAGACTTGCAGGAATTCATTTCCAGTTCTATAAAAATATCCATCCATACCATATCTACTGGCTTGCTGTGGTAGACCAGTTGTCTGTCCACCAGGTCTTTTCATCTTTAAATTCATCAAATACATTTCTGCATCTAAATTGTCCATAATTTTGAAATACTCCAAAGTTAAGCCTCTCTCGGGGAAAATGGTTTTAAATCGCAGAGGTATTTTGAAGTTCTGAAATCAAAGTTGGACTCCAAATAAGTTACAGTTTTAGTAAAGAAATGGAGAAAGTCCTGTTTAATTTGGCTGCCCTTTCTGTCAACTTTTTTTCTTTTTAATTCTGAAGCAGTCTTACTTATAAAAGAAATGGGTCTTTTTTTTCACAAGTGTTTGTCGCAACCCAAAACAATTCAAGTGCAGTCAATTCATCCTTTTCTAAGCTCCTTAATATCTCTTCAAAGATCACCAAACAGCTTCAGAGAAACAGCATATAAATCTATTCTAAAGTAATCCTTTTCTTGGGGTGCCTGGGTGGCTTAGTTGGTTATGAGTCCGACTTCAGCCTAGGTCCTGATCTCTCTGTTCCCGAGTTCGAGCTCCGCAATGGGCTCTGTGCTGACAGCTCAGAGCCTGGAGCCTGTTTCAGATTCTGTGTCTCCCTCTCTCCCCGCCCCTCTGCTCCTCATGCTCTGTCTCTCGCTCTCTCTCTCTCAAAAATAAATAAACATTAAAAACATTCATAAAGTAATCCTTTCCTCCATTTTTATCCCCAAGGTATTTCTAAATTAGAGAAAGAGATTCTTCTTATCTCACATTTGAAAATATTTTTAGAGCTGGCCAACATTTGAAAACCTTTTTCATAGCCAGCCACAGTGTGTCAAGACGTGCCACCCTATAGGATGCTAACTCATCTCTATAAAGCCAAAAATTTATTAATTGCCTCTGTGTTTTGAGTATGAAGGGCCAACAGATCAGTTACTAAATTTCCCCTTTTGTTCAACCACAGAATATTTTAATTGCAACACTGGAATCAGAAAATGTAACGTTACTCAGTTTCACAGAACATTCAAGAAGATTGTACAATCACGTGTGTTCATTCATGCAGTGTGCTCAAGCCAATTCAGAGGCCACTATTTTCAACTAAACATTAGTGTCTTTTAGAAGTACCTAACTGTCTCATTACAGATTTATGAAATTCAGTGTCCACATGTGATCTCTCATCCCCTTCTCCAACATGCACAGTTCCCAAATTCTTTTCTGCATATTGTGCAGTATGTTTGGTTTGGGTTTTTGACCACCTAATCCACTTGTATGTGCCCTTCCATCTTTCATTCAAATCACATAGTCAATTAGCTTTCTTTTTCAATGATATCTGGGTCATGCTGGTATTAGCATCAACAGTCAGAAGCAACAATAGTGACCACACAAGGTGTCCATTTATCCATTTATCTATCTGTACCATCCCCACTTGACATTAAAGACATTATTGCTTTCGGCCTTTATTTTGGGGTTGCCATATGAGTTTTTCACTTTCCCCTCAACTTTCCACACCCATCACCAGAAACTAAGACCTTTCATGTCTCATGGAGGGGGTTCCCAGGGCTCAAGGTTTTTAGGGCAAAAACTGAGGCTGTCACAATCAAAGTAGGATGATCACACTTCCTTTTGTATTTTGTTAAAAATCTCATGATAGAGTTCATTTCACATGGGTAAGAGCATATGGTAATCACATGGTAAGAATTTGTGAGCTTCTAATCATTCCTCTGATAGAGGATGGAACCGAACAGAAATCATGAACTCTAGGAGTCTATTATCCCCACCCCATCTACTTCTCCCTAGCAGCCATTTATAATGACTTCCCAGCCAGGAAAAGAAAAATATTAGGTAAAACTGGTGAGTTTGGGGTACAGAGTTATTGCTCTGCAAGGTTATGGGAAACTTCCCCTAGGGGTCCTCAGAGCATCTTGCCTTTTGTATTTCCCTAATATGGTGGGCAATTGTTACTTTTTTCTGCCCACTGTCCACTTCTCCTTTTCATGGAAATGGTGCCTTGATTTTACACTGGAATAAAGGTAGGGTGGAGTCCATCATTGAATACTTTGCACACATTTAAAAAGGTTGGCAAGATCAACAACAAAAGGACAAACAACCCAATTACAGAATAGGTAAAGGGCTTGAATAGACCTTTCTCCAAAGAAACAGTCAATAAGCACATGAAAAGATGTTCATGTCATTTATCATTAGGGAAATGCAAATAAAAAAATCACAAAGACATGCTACTCCATACAGAGGAAGATGGCTATAATAATAATTTTTAAAAGTGACAATAACAAGTGTTGGCAAAGATGTAAAGAAATTTGGGAGCCTTCATACATTGCTGGTGAATCCACTGTGGAAGAGAGTTGAGTGGCTCCTTAAAAAGTTAAACAATCTAGCAACTCCACTGCTAGGTAGATACTCAAAAGAACCGAAGACAGATACTCAAACACATACACACGTGTGTTCAGAGCAGCACTATTCACAATAGCCAAAAGGTAAAAACAACCCAAATGTCCATCAACAGATGCAAGGATACACAAAATGAAGTATATTCATACAATGGAATGTTATTTGTCCATAAAAAGGAATGGAGTGTTGATACATTCTATAATATCGGTGAACTTTAAGAATATTTTGCTAGTAAAAAAAAGTCAGGCACAAAAGGTCACATATGATTCTATTTATATGAAACTCCCAGTATAGGTAAATCCCTAGAGACAGAAAATAGATTAGTGGTGGCCAGGGGCTGGGGCAAGGGGAGGAAGGATAAAATGGACAGTTACTGCTTAATGGGTATAGGGTTTCCTTTTGGGGTGATGAAAATGTTTTAGAACTACATAAAGATGGTGGTTACCAAACACTGCAAATGACTAAATGCCAGTGAGTCATAAACTTTTGAATGGTTGATGTTATGTTACATGAATTTTACCTCAGCTTAAAAAAAAGGAAAGAAAAAAGGATGCCAAGAGATGTTTGTAACCTAACTCACAGAGCATTCATGATGTGTCACTAAATAAAAAGTACAATAGATGAGCAATTGTTTCAGGACAAGCATGTTTTTGTGAAATAATAATAGTCATAATATATATTACCAATATATGCATGTTAATACATGTATAAAATGATTCAAAGGGATTTACATGGAATTGTTTCAAGAAGTTATCTCTAGAGAGTAAAATTATAGAAGATATTTATTAAATATTACCTTTTTGAAAGAAAAAATTGGAACCTTGTAACAGGCTTTTAAAAAGTAATTACTGGGGCGCCTGGGTGGCTTAGTCAGTTAAGCATCTGACTCTTAATATCAGCTCAGGTCTTAATCTCAGGGTCATGAGTTCAAGCCCCATGTACCACTCCACACTGAGCATGGAGCCTACTTACAATAAATAAAATAAAATAAAAAGTAATTACTGACCCCCTCTCATATAAAATGAGTACATTAACATAAACGTACATATTACCCATCCATCCTAGTTCTCTATTTCCGCAGCATATGGTTTTAAAATTTCAGCATTAATTTTTTAAATATTTCTTCTTCACTCATCCTTTATCTGCCTTCGTTCTGGCAGCTATCCTCCTACATTAGTGGATGAAGGTAGTTTTGCTGAGAATGGGGGTGGTAAGGTGGCCCCTGTCTCCTTTCCTCAGGCTGGACCCTTCTGTACTAGATCAACGAGAAATGCCTTAAATCTGTCAGCATGTGGATGACACCCTTCCTTAATTTCCAACCCTGATGCAACATTTTCCCCATAATTGTCTATTTCTTTATTGTGGCAATAATGATTCTGGAGCAGCAGTGTTAGATGCCCTGGCTCAAATTGTTGTCTTGCCCAAAAAACCCAGCATTGTGAACAATTGTCCATTACCGGAAGAAATGCTTGAGGTTACAGGGTGATGACGCAATCTGAAATGAAGTATGATTGTTCATTCTTTGAACAATGCTTACAGGAGATAGTGAATCCAAATGACAATACGGATAGCTGCACTGTAAACCAAAAGGTAGGACTGGATACACCTTGGGGGTGGTGCACTTTTTGAACAGAACAAAGTTTAGTCACATGGGTCCTGCACCTAATCTTGGTAGTTTGAGAGAAGGACCCCTGAGGGACTGAGAATGAGCAGTGACAGGTACTATTCTTTATTGAGGCTTGTTAAATGTTCTTGCCAATATCCCTTAGATACATTATCCTATTTAAATCTTATAACAGCTGCATGGAATAAAGCACTATTATACCCATTCTTAAAGTTCACAAATTGAGACTCAACAAAGTTAAGCAACTTGCTTACTGTCACTGAAAGAAGGGGAGCCAACTCTCGAATCTAAATCCACAACTGTTGACCCAATGTTATCTTCAACAGCTTGGAGGGCTTTTATAACATACGTTCTTTCAAGTCCTAGAGTTCTGAAGAATGTGATGGGGTGTAAAGTGAAGTCAGAACTCTAGTTTGCAATCACTTCCAACAGGACTGCTTCTTATCTGTGCTGTATTTTTTCTAAGTGCAGCTTGTTTAATGTTTTATTTGTTTTTGAGAGAGAGAGAGAGAGCACAAGCGAGGGAGAGACAGACAGAGAGGGAGACAGAGGATCCAAAGCAGGCTCCGCACTGACAGCAGCAAGCTCTATTCAGGGCCTGAACTCACAAACCTGAGACGAAGTCAGATGCTCAATGGACTGAGCCACCCACGTGCTCCTCTGTGCTTTTTTGAAGCCCCATGTAAGAATTTATTTGGAGAAGGGGGCAGAGATCTTTCACTTAAAAAAAAGAGAAATCTTGGGATGCCTGGATGGCTCAGTCATTGGAGCATCCAACTCTTGATTGAAGTTTAGGTCATGATCAGAGGGTCATGGGATTGAGCCCACAATGGGCTCCCTGCTGAGCCCGGAGCCTGCTGGGGATTCTCTCTCTCCCCCTATGCCCCTCTCCCCTGCTTGTGCACTCACTCTCTCTTTCTCTCTCTCTCTCTCTCTGTCTCTCTAAAATTTAAAAAATAAAATCTTGTAAAGAAATAAGACTTCTAAAATGTAAAGCAATATATTTCCTTCCCCCATATCCCTTCTTATTACCGATCTTACATTAGACTTTGTTAACTGATCTTTGGATGTCAGTGTGTTGGTTCTCATTGGGATGTGTGAGTTTATAGCAGTTTGGATGTTTCTGTTTACAGGCAAAAAGGTAAATGCAGGTATAAGTTCTTTAGCTTTATCTGATATAGCATTAGTATCAATAATAGATCAGGGATCCTTACATTTATAGATGGAAAAAAACATAGCCTAGGGTTCAAGGAACTGAAAAGCCAGTATGCACCATCTGATGAGAAAAAAAATGGAATTCAGGGTCAAAAACTCTGTCCTGAATCTCCATTCTGGTATAAACATGTTGCCAAACAGCTCTGAGACTGTTTCCTCTTTTGTAAAACGGAGGCGCATATGCCAACTTCAGAGTGATTCTGTGGAAGATGAATAAGATAATGTACATTGAAACGCCGAGCACATCTTAGATTCCCAATTAATATTCCATTTTTATTAGATGATTCAAATTCTTGAAAGCCTGTGGTAAAGATACCCTCTGTGAGATTTACTCGGGAGAGACCTCTGTGGAGGCCACAGGGTTCCACATCAGACTGGCTCTTAAGATTAAAATGCCACTCTCACAGCAAACATTTGGACAAGTCCAAAGCAGGGTTGTTGTCAGTGTAGCCCCACACTTCACATGGTGGGCTGGAAGGCCTGGGGTTCCACAGCAAAATAGAGCAATCTTTACACTGTCATGAATTTCTCCATTTTTTCCCTTTGACTGATCATGAGGTGAGGCTGAGATTTACGTTACAGCACATGATATTTTCAAACCCATCTTGAGGCATGTCAAACATACCATCTTTTGAGTAAATTTAACTGTCCAAAGCCTAGACTCCCATAAACCAGTTCTAGTCATGAAGCCCACTCTATAGGAACTCTTTAAAGTGTAATTTCAGGGACAGAGGTTAAACCTTACAGAAAAATCTTTTTATATTAGAAAACCCCCTTTTAAAAAACCAGAAATTATTTTAGAATTACTTTTTAAGCTGTTTTCCCTTTTGAAACCAAAAAAAACCCAAAAACAAAAATATAAAATGTACAAAATTCCATGGAAAATCAAACGTCATTCAACGATTGGCTTCCAAAATACAGTTATACTTCTGCTTTGAAAAACAGAATCATATTGACCCAAGGACTAACAGTTCAATGAACTCATTTCAGTCTTCACCAGAAACTCTGATCAGAAAAGAATACTAATAGGATAGATTCTACTTGAGATGAATATTTATCCCCATCACAAATAAAATTCAGAAAGTCAATATTTAGGTTCTCCAAAGAACAGAAACAATAAAAGAATGAATTCCTTTAAAAGCTATCTTCTTGGACTGTCTTGGAAATAATACCTCTATAAATATTAAGTCTTCTTATTATATAGAACACTTTATATAGTCCTAATATGTTACGAAATGTATGCCAGCTTGTGGATGAGGCAGTTTGGAGCTGCAATACCCATGGCCACCGAGAGATGGCAGTCAGCTATCCATGTACTCTGGATTAGTGGGTCCCTGCCACCTAGAACTGCCTTTTCTGTTTGTCTGCCTCATTGATTCTTGCTGTTGTTTCAGAAACATTTCTTTCCTCCATTGCTATTGCCTGATCATTCCCACTTTCCCTCAAACCCATTATTATTATAACTCTGCCACTCAATTATTTAACTCTATAACAGCATCATATAATTGGGGGACCATGATATTAACTCCAAAAAGCATTTGGGGGGATTTATTTGGCCTGAAGCGTGCCACATAAAATGGGATTTTTTTATATGTGATGATGATTACTATGATTAGGGTAGGCCATTTTCAAAGACAAATTATTTCAACCTGAAGGAAACCAAGGCCTGAGGCTACCTCTTTCCTTTTTAGAGCCCTCAGGCCCCTGTAAAACTATCCCCTGAACATGTTTTATTTATTTATTCCAGTTATTTAATCATTTCTGCTTTTAAATATTGAGGAAAGGGTAGTCATCATGTTCCAGCATGGTGTGGTGGAAATAGACCTGGATATTCATTCCAGTAGAACTGAAATCTTACCTCTTCCACCCAGTTCCTATGTAAATTACAGAGTAATACTCAGAGTATTTATCAAGTGAGGGTATGGGAATGAGTACTCTCTACTTTCCCTTCTGCATAAAATCTTTAAATATTCTATGGAAATTAAAAACATTGCCATGTCATGGATTCTAAAATTGCCTTATCCTTTAAAAAGTATTGTAGAAATATTTAAATTGCAAAAAAAAAAAAAAAGTGTTAGCAGTGCTGAGAAACAGGTCGGAGACTATCCCAAAGTGCCCCAGAAGACAATGGACAGAGACACTAGCAAACTCTGGGGGAACACTCCAATCCCAGAGAAACAAGAATTCACTGTGAAAGAGAGATGCAAATCTTTCAGGCAAGCACAAGTGTGGTCACCTTCCTCCCAGCACACCCGCATGTGAGAAGCCCCCAAGGCCAGCTCCTGACCACACACACTGGAGAGTGAGCCTTGATGGTGGGCACTATCTCAGCAATACTGAAATAAAATAGCAAAACCTGTTGCTATGGCTATGAGCCTGTTCCACTGCATTGTTCCTTTAGGTTAACAGATTTTTAAACTGGCAAAATAGTAACATCTAGGATTTCTTTCTTTTTTTTTTTTTTTCTTTTTTCTTTTTTTCCTTTAATCTGACCCCAAAGATCCTGCTATGGAATATTTCACTAGAAACCTAGACTAAACTCCAACATAATGCAGCTCAAGTGCTATTGATTACAAACGAATATGGGAGAGAATGCAAGTGTCTCTGTAAGGCTGAAATAGCAAAGAAAACCATTCTTCACTTCAAAAGAAGGTAATCCGTTTTCTTACCACTCAAGTGTTACCTCCCTGTGATGCACAATAAATGTAGTCAGGAAAGGGAAATGAATTTGAAAATACCTAATGTCTGTTCTTAAGAATATTCTAGATGGCATCTGCACCTATAACCCTAGAGCAAAGTGTCATGAAGCCATAAGTCTAAGAATATAAAGAATTGAAATATACATGTGAAATACAGCATTATAAATTGAAACTTTGTTGGAAGCAGTGAATAGCAGACAGCAGACAGAAAAAAATTGAATTATTCGAGTTGAAAGTAGAGAAGTTGCCTATAATGCAAAAGAAAAACACAAAAGAACAAAAATAAACAAACAACCTAAGAGGAGATAAGGAATGGGCAGAGAAAGGGAGGGAGGAAGCCAGGATGAGAGAGAAGATATAGAGAAAAAGATCTTAGATGGTTCATCTTTTTCTCCTATTACCACGCATCTCAACTTTACCTATATTAATATTGAACTCATTGTTCACCCACCCAAGCCAGTCTGTTTTGTGCTTCCATGCATTTTGTGATGCTTTCTTCCTTCCCAGAAAACCAACTTCTGCTTTCTTCCCTCCATTCCGCCTCCTTCTCCTAGGTCAAAACTTCTATTCGATTCCTTTGTGAATGAACAAATAAGTGACTGACCAAATGATCAGTGGTTGGTGTTGTTAGTTTCAATGCATGTACCAATAGCCAGATGATCAAATACAATATTTGGTGGATTAGACTTTACTGCGACTATTTTCATTTGGCTTTAATTTTCATAAAAATAAAAGCAATGCCTAATAATTATAGAAAGTATTTTAAAGTTAATTTATAGTCCCAAGATAAAAGCGAGTTACTGGTGTTCTTCTGTATATGTTTTACCATGTAGGACATCTGGGTGGCTCAGTTAAGCACCTGACTCTTGATTTCAGCTCAGGTCATGATCTTACAGTTTGTGGGATCAAGCCCTGTGTCGGGCTCTGTGTTGACAGTGTGGAGCCTGCTTGGTATTCTCTCCCTCCATCTTTCTTTCTGCCCCTTTCCCATTCTTTCTCTCTCTCTCTCAAAATAAATAAATAAATAAAAATATTTTACTGTATATATTTTTCATGTAAATAGAACATTTTTGGGTTTCTTTGACTGGTATATTGAGATATAATTGGCATACTGTAAATTATACACAGTTAAAGTACACAATTTGAGAAGATTTTACATATGCATGCACCTTTAAAACATCACCACCATCAAGGTAACAAAAAAGCCACAGCCTCCCCAAAGTTTCCTCATGCTTCTCGGGAATCCCTCCCTCCCCCTCTCCTTTACTCCCAACCCAGTCTCCAGATGTCCACTCATCTGCTTTCTGTCACTATAATTTATTTTGCGTTTTCTAAAATTTTATATAAATGGAATCATACAGCATGCACTTTTTCATCTGGCTTCTTTCAGTATAATTATTTTGAGACTTACTCATGCTATAGCATATACCAATAGTTCATCCTCTTATTGCTAAGTAATATTCCATTGTATGAAAATATCAGTTTGTTTACTTTTCACCAGTTGGGGTACATTAGGATTGTTTCCAGTTTTCAGTTATTACAAATTAAGCTATTATACACATTTGTACAAATCTTCGTAAAGATATATACTATCATTTCTATTGGGTAAATACCCAGAAAAGGAATAGACATATTTTTAGATGTTTGTGTTCGATTTTTAAGAAACTGCCAGACTGTTTTCCAAAGTGATTATACCATTTTTACATTTCTGCCAGTAGAATATGCGAGTTCTAGTTCCTCCACATCTTTCTCAACCCCTGTGATGGTCCATCTTTTTTTTTTATTTTGCCCATTTTTTTTTTTATTTTTTTTTTTATTTATTTTTATTTTTTTATTTTTTAATATATGAAATTTACTGTCAAATTGGTTTCCATACAACACCCAGTGCTCATCCCAAAAGGTGCCCTCCTCAATACCCATCACCCACCCTGCCCTCCCTCCCACCCCCCATCAACCCTCAGTTTGTTCTCAGTTTTTAACAGTCTCTTATGCTTTGGCTCTCTCCCACTCTAGCCTCTTTTTTTTTTTTTTTTTTTTTTCCTTCCCCTCCCCCATGGGTTTCTGTTATGTTTCTCAGGATCCACATAAGAGTGTAACCATATGGTATCTGTCTTTCTCTGTATGGCTTATTTCACTTAGCATCACACTCTCCAGTTCCATCCATGTTGCTACAAAAGGCCATATTTCATTTTTTCTCATTGCCACGTAGTATTCCATTGTGTATATAAACCACAATTTCTTTATCCATTCATCAGTTGATGGACATTTAGGCTCTTTCCATAATTTGGCTATTGTTGAGAGTGCCGCTATAAACATTGGGGTACAGGTGCCCCTATGCATCAGTACTCCTGTATCCCTTGGGTAAATTCCTAGCAGTGCTATTGCTGGGTCATAGGGTAGGTCTATTTTTAATTTTCTGAGGAACCTCCACACTGCTTTCCAGAGCGGCTGCACCAATTTGCATTCCCACCAACAGTGCAAGAGGGTTCCTGTTTCTCCACATCCTCTCCAGCATCTATAGTCTCCTGATTTCTTCATTTTGTATTTTGCCCATTTTTAATAGGTGCATAGTGGTATCATGTTGTGGCTTTAATCTGCATTTCCCTAATGAATTTTAATGTTCATCATGTTTTCTATGGGCATGTTTGCCAATATATCTTCTTTGGTGACATAGCTGTTCAAACTTTTTTTTAACGTTTTATTTTAATTCTAGTTACTTAACAGTGTTATATTACTTTCAGGTGTATGCAATAAAGTGATTTAACAATTCCATACATCATCACGACAAGTGCACTCCTTAATCCCCATCACCTATTTCACCCATCGCTCCAACTACCTCCCTTCTGGTAAACATCAGTGTGTTCTCTATAATTAAGAGTCTTTCTTGGCTTCTCTCTCTCTCTGCCCACCCCTTTTATCATGTTGTTTTTCTTAAATTCTTCATATAATTGAAATCATATGGTATTTGTCTTTCTCTGACTTATTTCAGTTAGCATTATATTCTCTAGTTCAATCCATGTCATTGAAAATGGCAAGATTTCATTTTTTTTATGGATGAATAATACTCCATTGACTATGTGTATACCTCTTCTTTATCCATTCATCTATTGATAGACACTTGAGCTTTCTCCATACTTTGGATATTGTAAATAATGCTGCAATAAACATAGGGGTATTCATGTGAATAAGTGTTTTTGTATTCTTTGGGTAAATACCCAGTAGTGCAATTGTTGGATCATAAACTAGGTCTGTTTTTAACTTTTTGAGGAACCCGCATACTGTTTTCTACAGTGGCTGCACCAGTCTGCATTCCCACTGACAGTGTAAGAGAGTTACTTTTTCTCCACATCTTTGTCAACACTTGTTGTTTCCTGTGTTATTGATTTTAGCCATTCTGACCAGTGTGAGGTGATATCTCACTGTAGTTTTGATTTGCATTTCCCTGATAGTAAGTGATAATGAGCATCTTTTCATGTGTCTGTTGGCCATCTGGATGTCTTCTTTGGAGAAATGTCTGCTCACATCTTCTGCCCATTTTTAATTGGATTATTCATTTTTGTGTTGTTGAGCAGTACCAGTTCTTTATTTTTTTGGCGGGGGGGTGGGGGATACTAACCTTTCATCAGATATGTCATGTGCAAATATCTTCTCCCTTTCCATAGGTTACCTTTTAGTTTTGTTGGTTCTTTCATTCACTGTGCAGAAGCTTTTTATTTTGATGTAGTTCCAGTGGTATATTTTTGCTTTTGTTTCCCTTGCCTCAGGAGACATAAGTAGAAAGAATTCACTATGGCCGAAGTCAAAGTTACTGCCTGTGTTCTTTTCTAGGATTTTGATAGTTTCAGGTCTCACATTTAGGACTTTAATCCATTTTGAAATTATTTTTGTATATGGTGTAAGAAAGTGGTCCTGTTTCATTCTCTTGCATGTGCTGTCCAGTTTTCCCAACACCATTTGTTGAAGAGACTGGCTTTTTCCCAATGGATATTCTTTCCTGCTTTCTTGAAGATTAACTGAGCTTGCAGTTGTGAATTTACTTCTGGGCTTTCTATTCTGTTCCATTGATCTATGTGTCCATTTTTGTGCCAATACTGTTTTGATTACTATAGCTTTGTAACATAACCTGAAGTTTGGGATTGTGATGCCCCTAAATTTGCTTTTCTTTCTCAAAATTGCATTGACTATTCAGTGTCTAAAATCCAGTTTTAGGATTGTTTGTTCCAGCTCTGTGAAAAAGGCTGTTTGACAGGGATGTGTTACATGCAATTGCTTTGGGTAGTATAGATATTTTAATACTTATTCTTCCAATCCATGAGCATGGAATGTCTTCTCATTTCTTTGTGTAATCTTCAATTTCTTTCATCAGTGTTTTATAGTTTTCAGGGTACAAGTCTTTCACCTCTTTGGTTAGGCTTATTCCTACGTATCTTATTATTTTTGATGCAATTGTAAATATGACTGTTTTCTTAATTTCCCTTTCTGCTGCTTCATTGTTGGTGTATGGAAATGCAACAGATTTCTGTACACTGATTTTGTATCCTGTGACTTCTAGCAGTTTTATGGTGGAATCTTTCAGGTTTTCTGTATATAATATCATGTCATCCGCAATTAGTGAGAGTTTCACTTCTTCTAATTGATTTGGATGTCTTTTGTTTCTTCATGTTGTCTGATTGCTGTGGCTAGGACTACCAGTACTATGGCTAATCAAAGTAGTGAGAGTGATCTTTGCCTTGTTCCTTAACTTAAGGGAAAAGCTCTCAGTTTTCCCCATTGAGTGTGATGTTAGCTGTTGGTTTTTCATAAATGACCTTTATAATATTGAGGTATGTTCCCTCTAAACCTATTTTGTTAAGGGTTTTTGTCATGAATGGATGTTGTGCTTTGTCAAATGCTTTCTCTGCATCTATTGAAATGATCATATGGTTCTTACCCTTTTTCTTATTGATGTGACATATCATGTTGATTGACTTGCAAATATTGAACCACACTTGCATCCCAAGAATAAATCACACTTGATCATGGTGGATGATTTTCTAATATATATTTGTTCAATCTTATGCCCATTTTGAAATTAGATTGTTCATTTTCTTATTATTGAATTTTGAGTTTTCTTTATATAAACAGGATAAAACTCCTTTATGATATACATGACTGACAAATATTGTCTCCCATTCTGGGACCTGTATCTTCATTCTCTCTTTTTTTTTTTTAAGTTTATTATTTATTTTTAAGAGAGAGAGACAGAGCGTGAGCAGAGGAAGGCAGAGAGAGAGTGAGACACAGAATCTGAAGCAGGCTTCAGGCTCTGAGCTGTCAGCTCAGAGCTCGACGCGGGGCTTGAACACACAAACAATGAGATCATGACCTGAGCTGAAGTCGGATGCTTAACTGACTGAGCCACCCAGGCGCACCTTCATTCTCTTAATAATAGAAGAGTGTAAAAGTTTTTAGTATTTATGATGTCCAATTTATCCATTTGTTACTTTATAGAGTATGCTTCTAATCTTGCATCTAAAGAATTTTTCCCTAGCCAAAGGTCACAAAGGTTTTCCCAAATGGTTTCTTCTAGAAATTTCATAGCTGTAGTTTGCAAGTTTAAACCTATTACCCATTTTATCTTTAATTTTTTTTACATTTATTTATTTTTGAGAGACAGAGAGAGACAGAGCACAAGTGGGGGAGGGGCAGAGAGAAGGAGACACAAAATCCGAAGCAGGTTCCAGGCTCTGAGCCATCAGCACAGAACCTGATGCGGGGCTCAAACCCACAAACCATGAAATCATGACCTGAGCCAAAGTCGGACGCTCAACTGACTAAGCCACTTGGGCGTCCCTACCCATTTTATCTTTATAGTGTGAAGTATAAGCTGAAATTCACCTTTTGTAAATAGACATCAAGTTTTTCCAAAACCATACATTAAACAGACTATTGTTTCTCCATGGAATTTGCCCATGCCAAAAATCAATTGTCCCTCCTTTATGTGCAAGTTTATTTCTCAACTTTCTATTTCATTAATCTGTCAGTCTTGATATCAATACCATACTATCTTGATTATAATAAATCTTGAAATATAATATTATGAGTCCTCCAACTTTGTTCTTTTTCTAAACTGTGTTGGCTATTCTAGGGCCTTTGCATTTCCATATGAATTCTGGAATCAATCCATCAATTTGTATAAATAAAAAATTCCTCAAAATTTTGACTGCGAAGGCATTCAATCTATAAATTAATTTAAGAAAAGCTGACATCTTAACAAGATTGATGCTTCAAAGCCATTAACTCTATCTATTTATTTAGGTCTTCATGAATTTGTTTCAGGAGTGTTTTATAGTTTGCATATTATAGATCTTTAACATCTTTTGTCAGATTTATTCCTATTTCACATTTTTGATGCGATTGTAAACTGTATTTCAAAAGTTTTAGTTTCCAATACTTTGTTGCATTATACAAAAATGTAATTTATTTTTGTGTATTGATTTTGCATCCTGGAAACTTTATTAATAGTTCTAGTAGCCCATGTGCATGCAGAGATTTCATCAGAATTTCTACATAGATAATCACATCATCTTCAAATAAAGAATTGTACTTTCCCCTTACCCATATGGATGTCCCTATTTTTTTCTTGTCTCATTGTCCTAACTAGAATCTCCAATACAATGTAGAATAGAAGCAGTGAAAGTGGACATTCTAGTCTTGCTTCTGATCTTAAGAGGAGAGTATTGTCTTTCACCATTTAAGTATGATGTCACCAAATGGTTTTCACAGGTGTGATTTATTGAGAAAGTTCCTTTCTGCTTCTAATTTGTTGAATTTTAATGAGGAAATGGTGTTGAATTTTGTCATGCTTTTTCTGTGTCTATCGAGATAATATGTTGTTGATTTTTTTTAGTTTTTCATATGCTAAATGATATGCAATGATTTCTTCATGTGAAATCAATCTTGCATTCTTCAGATAAATTTCAATTGGCCTTCATCTTTTTATACACTGTTGATATCAATTTGGTAAACTTGAGTTAAAGGTATTTGCATTTCTATTCAAATGCAATATTGAATAGATATTGGCTGGTAGTGTTCTTTTCTTGTTACGTCTTTGCCTACTTTTGGCATCAGGGTAAGCTGGCTTCATAGAATAAGTTGTAAAGTATTCCCTCTTCTTTAATTTTCTGAAACAGTTTATGTGGAATTGATAATATTTATTCTTTAAATGTTTTGTAGAATTCACCAATAAAGCCATCTGAACCAGGAATTTTCTTTGTCGGGATGATTTTAACTATGCATTCAATTCTTTTAGTAAATATAGGGCTATTTGGGTTATCTGTTTCTTCTTGAATGAGCTTTAGCAGTTTGTCAAGGAATTTTTCCATTTCATTTCAGTTGTCAAATGTATTGGCATAAAGTTGTTTGTAATAGTCCCTTATTATTCTCTTTATATCTATACAACTTGTGGATATTTCATCTCTTATGTCTGATAATGTAATTTGTGTCTTCTCTCACTTTCTTTTTGATAAGCCTGTATAGGGATTTTATCAATTTTACTGATCTCAATGAATCTGCTTTTGACTAAATTAATTTCTCTCTCTCTCTCTCTCTTTTACCCATTTTGCTGATCTCTATTCTTACTTTTCTTGTTTCTTTTTTTTACTTAATTCAGATATTGATCTTTTTCTAGTTTCTAAAGGTAGAATCTGAGGCCATTTATTAGATGGCCTTTCTTCTTTTCTAATATATACTTACAATTCTATAAATTTCCTCAAGTATGTGGCATCCCAGAGATTTTAATAGGATGTATTTCATTTTCATTCAATTCGAAGTATTTTCTATTTTCTCTTGGATTTCTTCCTTAACTCACTGTGTTCTTTAGAAGTGTGTTATTTAAGGGGCGCCTGGGTGGCGCAGTCGGTTAAGCGTCCGACTTCAGCCAGGTCACGATCTCGCGGTCCGTGAGTTCGAGCCCCGCGTCGGGCTCTGGGCTGATGGCTCGGAGCCTGGAGCCTGTTTCCGATTCTGTGTCTCCCTCTCTCTCTGCCCCTCCCCCGTTCATGCTCTGTCTCTCTCTGTCCCAAAAATAAATAAAAAACGTTGAAAAAAAAAATTTAAAAAAAAAAAAAAAAAAAAAAAGAAGTGTGTTATTTAATTTCCAATATTTGGGGGCTCTTTAAGAGACCCTTATTGATTTCTTTTTTTTTTTTTTTACATTTATTTATTTTTGAAAGAGAGCATGAGCATGAGCATGGGAGGGATAGAGAGAGAGGGTATTGATTTCTAATTTAATTTCATCACGGTCAGGAACATACTTTATTATCACTTGAATTTTTAGAAACTTATTGTGACTGGTATCATGGCCCACAATATTGTCTATCTTTATAAAAGGTCAATGGGCACTTGAAAAGAATCTACATTCTTCTGTTGGTAGGTATTCTATGAATATCAATTATATCACATTGGTTGATAATGTTATCCAAATTTTCCATATACTCACTGATTTACCCTCTTCTTATTCTCTCAATTAGTGAGATACAGTTATTAAACTTTCCAACTATAATTATGGAAGTGTCTATTTCTCTCCTCAGTCATATCAGTGTTTACTTCCTTTATTCTGAAGTGCTGTTATTAAGTGCAAAAAACATTTAAGGTTTTCAAGCCTTCTTAATAAACTCACCCTTTATCATTATGAAATTACCTTCTTTATCCCTGATAATATCCTTTCCTCTAAAATCCACTTTATCTGGTTATTAGTAAAGGTACTCTAGCTTTATTTTGACTAATATTAGCTTGATGTATCTAACATGCCATTGCTTTTAACCTAGAATGTGTCTTTACATTAAAGTGTGTTTCTTATATGCAGCATAGACTTGAGTCTTGCTTTCTTATCAGTATGATTGCCTTTATTCTTCTGAATTCTAAATTGAGATATTTAGACATAAAAGCTATATATTAAAGACCCACAGCTATATCATCCTCAATAGGGAAAAATTGAGAGCCTTCCCCCTAAGGTCAGAAACACGCCAAGGATGTCCATCTTACCACTGTCATTCAACATAGTGTTGGAAGTCCTAACCTCAGTAATCAGAGAACACAAAGAAGTAAAAGGCATCCAAACTGGCAAAGAGGAAGTCAAATTTTCACTCTTTGCAGGTGACATAATATCCTATATGGAAAACCCAAGACTCCACCAAAAAACTGCTAGAACTCAGCAAAGTCGTAGGACATAAAACGGTTACATTTCTATACACCAATAATGAAGCAGCAGAAAGAGAAATCAAGGAATCGATCCCATTTACAATTTCACTAAAAAACATAAAATACCTAGGGATAAACCTAACCAAAGAGGTGAAAAGTCTATACACTGAAAACTATATAAATCTTATGAAAGAAATTAAAGAAGACACAAAGAAATGGAAAAATATCCCATACTCATGGAATGGGAGAACAAATATTGTTTAAAATGTTGATACCCAAAGCAATGTATTCAATGCAATCCCTATGAAAATAACACCAGCATTCTTCACAGAGCTGGAACAAAAAAAATCCTAAAATTTGGGTAGAACCAGAAAAGACCTCAAATAGCTAAAGCAATCATGAAAAAGAAAACCAAACCTGGAGGCATCACAATTCTACACTTCAAGCTGTATTACAAAGCTATAATCATCAATATAGTATGGTATTGTCACAAAAACAGATGCATAAATCAATGGAACAGGATAGAGAACCCAGAAATGGACCCACAAATGTATGGCCAACTAATCTTTGACAAAGCAGGAAAGAATATCCAATAGAAAAAAGTCTCTTCAGCAAATGATGTTGGGAAAACTGGACAGCAACATGCAGAAGAATGAACCTGGACCACTTTCTTACACCATACATAAAAATAAACTCAAAATGTATTAAAGACCTAAATGTAAGACATGAAGCCATCAAAATCCTCAAGGAGAAAACGGGCAACAACCTCTTTAACTTCAGCCGCAGCTACTTCTTACTTGACATGTCTCCAGAGCAAGGGAAACGAAAGCATAAGTGAACTATTGGTATCTCATCAAAATAAAAAGCTTCTGCACGGCAAAGGAAACAATTAACAAAACTAAAGGCAACCGACAAAATGGGAGAAGATATTTGCAAATGACATACTGATAAAAGGTTAGTATCCAAAATCTATAAAGAATTAATCAAACTCAACACCCAAAAAACAATCCAGTGAAGAAATGGGCAAAAGACATGAATAAACACTTTTTCAAAGACACCCATTCGGCTAAGAGACACATGAAAACATTCTCAACATCACTCATCATCAAGGAAATACAAATACAAATCAAAACCACAATGAGATACCATTTCACACCAGTCAGAATGGCTAACATTAACAACTCAGGCAGCAACAGATGTTGGTGAGGATGTGGAGAAAGAGAATCTCTTTTGCACTGCTGATGGGAGTGCAAACTGGTGCAGCCACTCTGGAAAACAGTATGGAGGTTCCTCAAAAAATTAAAAATAGAACTACCCTACAATCCAGCAATTACAGTACTAGGTATTTATCCAAAGGACACAGGAGTGCTGATTCAAAGGGGCACATGCGCCCCAATGTTCATAGCAGCACCATAGACAATAGCCAAATATGGAAAGAGCTCAAATGTCCATTGATGGATGAATGGATAAAGAAGATGTGGTATACACACACACACACACACACACACACACACACACACACACACACACTGGAATATTATTCAATGGTCAAAAAGAACGAAATCTTGCCATTTGCAACAACATGGAAGGAACTAGAGTGTATTATGCTATGTGAAATAAGTCAGTCAGAGAAAGACAAATATGATTTCACTCATATGTGGAACTGAAGAAACAAAACATGAACATAAAGGAAGGGAAGAAAAAATAATATAAAAACAGGGAGGGAGGCAAACCATAAGAGACTCCTAAATACAGGGAACAAACTGAGGGCTGCTGGAGGGGGAGTGGGTGGGGGGATGGGCTAGATGGGTAATAGGCATTAAGGAGGAAACTTGTTGGGATGAGCACTGGGTGTTATATGTAAATGATGAATCACTATATTCTATTCCTGAAATCATTATTACACTAACAATTGAGATATTTAGACCATTTACACCTTATTGATGTGGTTAAGTATAAGTCTACCATCTTACTATTTATTGTCTGTATGTAACCCTTGTTCCTTGATCATCTTTTCTTCTTCTTTCAACTTCTTTTGGATTAAATTGAATATTTTTATTCCATTTTATCATCTTTGTTGTCTTAGCTATAACCCTTTGTTTTTTGTTTTATTATTTTAGTGTTTGCATTAGCATACATTTTTAACTTATCACAGTCTACCTTTAAGTGTTGTTATACCAGTTCATATATTATAAGACCATTGCAAAAAAACCACTTTCACTTCACCTGTCCTAACTTTTGTGCTCTTATTGTTACACATTTTAACTTTACATGAAATATAAACTCCTGACTACATTGTGATTATTTGTACTGAAATACTTATATTTTAAAGAGATTGAAATCATAAAGTAAAAATCAAATATATTTATTCATGTAGTTAATATTTCCATGTTTTCAGTCTTTTGAGTAAGTAGATCTTTCACCTGGTACCATGTTCTTTCTGCATGAGGTTTTCTTTTAACATTTCCTGTCATGAGAGTCACTACCAATGAATCCTTTTCGCTTCTGTATGTTTGAAAAGTTTTATTCTGTTTGCATTTTTGAAAGATATTTTAATGGCATATAGAATTCCATACTTTAAAGATGTAGTTCCACTATTTTTTTCACTTGCATTGTTTCCAAAGAGAAATCTGTTGATTCTTATCTTCATTCCCATGTGCATGTGTCTTTTTTCAGTCATTGGTTTGGAGCAATTTGATTATGATTTGTCTTACGGTAGTTTTCTTCATGCTTCTTGTGCTTGTGGTATATTGAGCTTCTTGGATCTCTGATTTAATAGCTTTTATCATATTTAGGAAATTTAAGCCATTATTTCTTCAAATATATTTTTCTGTCTCCACATTACTCTCCTGTCCCAGGGGCTCCAATTATACATATATTAGACTGCTTGAAATTGTCACATAATTCACTGATGCTCTTTTCTTTTATTTTTCCCTTTGTTTAAAAATTTTTTTTATTTATTTTGAGAGATACAGAGAGTGTGATCAGGGGAGGGTCAGACAAAGAGGGAGAATCTTAAGCAGGCTCCACACTGTCAGCGCAGAGTCCATGCAGGGCTCAAACTCACAAAACTGTAAGATCATGACCTGAGCTGAAATCAAGAGTTGGTCGCTTAACTGACTGAGCCACCCAGACGCCCCTATTTTTTTTTCTTAATTTTCTTTTTTCTCTATGCTTAATTTTAGAAACTATCTATTGCTATGTCTTCAAGTTCACTCATCTTTTCTTCTGCCAGATCTAATTGACTTAATTCAATCCAGTGTATTTACCTCTTTCACACTGTAGCTTTCATGTCTACAAGTTCATTTAGGTATTTTTTTAATTTTTATTTTATTTTATTATTTTTGAGAGAGAGAGAGCAGGGGAGGGGCAGAGAGAGAATCCCAAGCATACTCCATTGGGCACAGAGCCCAATGCAGGGTTCAGTCTCATAAACTGTGAGATCATGACTTCAGCCAAAATCAAGAGTTGGATGCTTAATCAGCTGAGTCATCCAGGTACCCCTGGTTTAGGTCTTTTTAAATATCTTCTGCATCTTTACTTAAACTTTAAATATATGAAAATCTGAATAGTTAGAATAACTTCTTAATGTTCTTGCCTGATAATCCTAACATCTATCTCAGTTCTAGGTGGCTTTTAATAATTTATCTCCTCACTGTGGACAGTATTCTCCTATTTATTGGCATGTCTGGTAATTTTTACTGGATTCCAAACATTGTGACTTTTACTTTGCCAGGTGCTGAATATGTTTGTGTTCCTATCATTATTCTGAAGCTTTATACTGAGACGGAGTTAAGTTTTTTAGAAACAGTTTTATCTATTCAGGTCTTGCTTTTTAAATTTGATAGACAGGACCAGAGCAGTGTTCAGTTTAGAGGTAAATACTACCCACTACTGAGGTAAGATTCTTCTGTGTATTCTACCTAATACACCAGAAATCACTAGGTTTTGCAGTCTGCCTTGTAGAACCAAACATTATATACAGCCTTGTGTGAGCACTAGGCATTGTTCCTTCCATTCCTTTCAGGTGGATTTCCCCTAGCTTTGGGTAGTTTCCCTACAAGTATGCACTGATCAATATCCAGATGAATTCTTAAAGGAGAACCTCTGAAGTCATCCAGAGTTCTCTGTGTCTGTACAGCTCTCTTCCTTTCAGCACTCTGTCCTATAAATTCTGGGCACATTAGTGTCTCCAGACTCTCAGTCCTCCCCTTAACTCTGTCCCATCAGTGCTAAGCCATCTACCAAATTGTATCTGGGGTCCATAGCTCTGCACTCAACCTGGAAATTCTCTAAGTCATTAACCAAGGTAATTTAAAGGTTCATTTCTCAGGGATCACTGCCCTTGATCACCTGATGTCTAGTATCTTTAAAAACATTGTTTTATATATTTTATCTGTGGTTTGTTTTTTTCATGTAGGAAGATAAGGCTATACCCAGTTCTTTCATATTTGCCTAAAGTAGAAGTTGTGTGCTTAGTTGGGATCATACTGAATTTTGAACCTTACTTTTTCTAGTCAGTATTTTATCATAAGCGATTGCCATTGGTATACATCATTCCTAATCTGTTTTTTGTGTGTTGCCTTAATACATAATATTATGATGTATAACTATATCAGTTTTACTATAATCATCCCCTGTTATCATAGTTTTTCTGGTTATAATATTCCCAATTATAAATAATACAATGATTGATATTTTTGTGCACATCTTCATCACCGTCTTCAATGTTTCTTTTGGACAGATTTCAAGAAGTGAAAAAAATTGAGTTAATAGAAGCTTTAAAAAATATAATATACATCATCCAATTGTTCTCATGAAGGCTTTCTCAACCCACATTCCTAGCAGCATACAGGAGTGCCTGTCTTATTGAATCCTCACCAACATCATTTTTCAAAGTGTTTGCTACTCTGATGTGTGAAATTGGTGTCTTGATCTAAATTGTGTTTTCTGATTATTGGCAAGTTGAATATTTTTATGAGTGTATCAGTTTTTCTATTTTCTTTTTGTGAATTATATATTCCCATTCTCTTATTGTCTGGTAAGATATTAGGGTATTTCAAATCAATTTGGGTGAGTTTTCTGACCTTATTTTCTTGCAATATAGTCCAGCCTTATATAAACCAACATTTTTTCATGATTTTTTTTTCTTTTTTTCCTTTTGTTGTCTTTGCCTTTGTTTCTACCCCTACCTGGAAGTTCTAATTTTATAATCTTAACGTCTTAGAAACTTTTTCCCTATTTCAAACCAAAAGCTTCCTTCTCAGTGAATTCCTCCTTGCCAGTTCTGGGATAGACTAAGATCTTCCTTCTTCAAACATCCTCCCATTATAGTATTTATTATATTGGTTTATATGCTGATATGTGCATGTACTGGTAAGCTCCTTGAGGACAAGGACTATTTAATTTAATCTCCAAGCTCACACATCTCTCCTGATAATAAATACCCCCAAAACACTTACTGAATGAATAAATAGCCAATAAAGAGCAACTCATACAAACTAAAATAAGTGTTCACTTATTTCACTGGCATTTATTAAATACCTCTTATGTACCACATGAAAGAAATTCAAACCTAACTTATAATAATTCATTTCTTTCAAATGGCAGTCTATTATTTTTTAGCCATTTTTCTCATTGGCTCTTTTGAATATAATTAATGATATCAGGAGAGCTAATATTGCAATAGCACTACAATTGAACTTAGAAAGCCTCTGATCTGTTCCCATCCTGCAATCTCTGTCTAAATTATTAAGAGCATCTAGCTTTAGGGGCACCTGGGTGGCTCAGTTGGTTGAGCCTCTGACCAGATTTCAGCTCAGATTATGATCCTAGGGTCACAGGATCAAGCCCCACATCAGGCTCCATGCTGGGCATGGAAACTCCTTAAGACTGTCTGCCTCTGCCCCTCTCTCCTGTTCATTCTCGCTCTCTTCCTCTCTTTCTCTCTCAAAATAAAAATAAAATTAAAAAATAAAAGCAGCTATCTTTAGATGACTATACATCTGCATAATGACTTCCTTTTGACCCTTTCCTTTCCAGTTAATTGAGTTGGCTTGTCACTACTAAGTGAGCACATCTCCAGGCACAGAACCCCCACAGGAAAATTAAAGTGTGTTTCCTTCCCCGATGTGCTCTATCATTTTTGATGTCTGAGTGTGGAATCAATCCCTGAAGAATTTGGTAATGGCCTATTAGACATATCACTTTCCTCAAAGCAAAAGGTGAAGGTCACAATAGCCTCTATTGAGAGGGTCTTTTCATACCTCCCTCCAGTTCTTCAAATTTGCTCCCCCACATATTTGCAGGCAGTTTCAGTATTGTGTGGAGTGTATGATTTACAGGAACATACAAACCTCTTTACAAAAGCTCCTTGCTGAGTCAGGCTGGGCTAGAAGATTAACTTCTATGGAAAGTGAAGTTCCTAAGTGCCTGCCTCCAGTCTCCAGGGGAATAATGTGGGTAAATCGATGAAGAGGTACAGACAGTGCAGGCTTCAGCAGATAAAGATGGAAATGGAGTTTCGATAGAGAATCTCACCAGGGTGAAGTGGCACGTGTAAAGCCATCCCAGGATACGCAGGGTCCAAGATTTTCTATCTTTTTATTCAGAGCCTCTTTCCATATGATTTGATGCACCCAAAATCAGCATGTCAATAACTTTGTGTTTGCCCCATCTCATGTCATGCTAAGGAAGAAACACCGTGCCAGACAGTGGCAGTAATATACTTGCCAAGCCACCCAACTTTATTAATTTTTTAAGTTCATTTATTTTGAGAGAGACAGAGAGAGACCACAAGTCGGGGAGGGCAGAGAGAGAGAGAGAGAGAGAGAGAAGGACAAAGGATCCGAAACAGGCTCTGTGTTGAGAGCAGAGAGCTCGATGTGGGGTTCGAACTCATGAATCATGAGATCATGACCCAAACTGAGGTCAGATGCTTAACGAACTGAGCCACCCAGGTGCCCCAGGCCATCCTACTCTAATCAAGGACTGACCATAGACTCTCAAGACAACCTCTTATGCATGTGCTCCAAAGAACTTCCCCCTCCTCAAGTTATCTGGTCCACATTACTCAGGTGGCAGGGGGTCAGAGAGCAGGGGATTTCTCCCCAAATGGAGAGAAACAGACTAGGAGCCCTGCATGGATGGCACCACCAATCCAAGCCCATCTCAGGTACCTGGGAAGTACTTTATACATTTCAAGGAAGGCTCTCCAATGTGCATGGCCGCCAAAAGCACAGGGCTCCAGTCTAAGGGCACTTCTGGATAAACACATGATGAGAATGTGTCCACACAACAGGAAGCTGGCCCATTCACAAGGCCAACACTGGGTCAGAAAGTTCCTACCACACTGCATTGTTATTGTTACCACAAACTCACCAGCAACTAGACAACACGGTCCACATTCTGCTGTTTTCAAATCCCCATGCCTAGCACCAAGATAGACATAGAATATTGTTGATTAAATGTTAAAAGTCCTGGCTCAGGACATGTTTAATTTTCACTGTGCATTAGAGCATCTTAGAGAAATGAATAATGTCCTGAAATTAGGATAGAAGGCTCAGTTCAACCTCTCTGGGTTTCAGTGACCTTACCTTAAAATGGAGGCATTGGACCAGCAGATCCTTAAGGGCCTTCCAACTTTAGATCCTATGACTTGAATGTCTATGGCTGGCCCTAAGCAGGGAGAGATCACTGACTTCCCAAGAAGCTGAAAGGGATTTAAACCAACAAACCTAGTTGCCAAGGCTTAATACATGTAGGAAACTATTCATTCCACCATCAGCTAGAGGCTTGGAGTCAGATGGCAAATGTACTAATCACTCTGTCAGTAAGCTGAGCCATGGTGCACACTCCCAGTATCAGCACTTGTGGGGCTGGGGTGGAATTTTTTTGTTCCTTCTCCAAGGTATTTGAGTCCAAGTGATCTGGAGCACACAGCTTCTGAACCCCTAATGTGAGTCCATGCCCTGGAGACCACAGAGTCTAATTATATTGAGTGGAGAGCAGCAAAAAGTCACAAAGCCATTAATGTGGAGGTAGGAGGAAATGAACACCCAGGGAGAAATTCAGAAACTATTTTGAGAAACAGGAAAATTTGCTTCTTTGTCTTGGTGACAAAGTAGCTGAGTCACCCAATCGCTCATAATCTCAGGGAACCCATTAGCTTTGGTTGAGTCCCCACTCATCTGTCAGATAAAGTGGAATGGTGTGATGGTTGGAGAAAGCCCAGAAGGCCTGGCTCTGGGAAAACACAGTGATTTTCAGGGGAGGAAAAAGAGGAGCAGGACATTTTTTATAGCTCATAAATTGAAGATGAAATCACCATAAAGGGCTGCCAATGAAGCAATGCCCACTAATCCTGCACTCAGGCAAAGCTCAAATGCCAGAGATGCCTGGAGATCGGGCCTTTGAAGGGAGAAGATCACCCAAAAGTGTTCTGAGCCCAGGGAACAAATGGGATGGACAACAGGAAAGTAAGTGGGAGAATTTGCTTATGGGGCTTGCTGAAGACCCACACATCCATCTCCTGCTGTCGCCAAGGTGTCTGAGCACAGGTAGAATGCACAGCCTCTGAACCCCATGGCCCCATGCCAACCCAGGCCCCCCAGGAAGCCCTGAGCCTAAAAAGTGTAAATCAGAGCAGGCGAGCCCTGCTGAAAATCTGAGAGAACATTGAAGGGATGGGAATATTGGAGATGCTGTCCTCTGTGACAGTGAGACCAGCATGGTCCCAAATGACACACTTCCTGACCTCCTATGATCTTCAGAGAACTCCAGAGCAACTGAAGGTGATGGATGAAGGAACCAGCTCAGCCTGTGGACGGCCGAGTCCTCTTATTCAAGGAGTGGCACAATGATCAGGGAATACAATGAAGTTTAAGAACCAGCTTCTCTGCTGGAAAACTCAACCCATTTCTGATCAATGCTGATGCCTTTATGGAAAAGACAAGTTGGTAGCGTTTAAAGTCTTAGGTGGTATACTGATGACAGCAACTGGTAACTCAGCTTCAAAGCTTGGGTTAAACAGCATGGTGTGAGAATCCAACAGGCTCAGAGGGGATGTGGCCGTGCTTTGGAAATGGTCAAGTTGATGAGCAGTGAAAATGGCCATTCTTATTGTTACCAAAACCCTTAAGCTCATTCTGGAAATGAAGGAACAAAGGAAGCACAGCTCCTAGCAGAAAGCGTCTGCTTCTGGAACAAACACAAGCTTCTCTAAGGTCACAAGATGATTCAGTCACAGACAAGCAATCCTTCTTTGCCTCAATAAATTTTTCTACTTAGTGAAACTGGACAGCACAGAGACAGCTTTGGTGCAGATAAACAAACTTGTTCACAGTAGGAACAAGTTAGCAAGAGCCAGCTCGCCCTGGCCCAGTATCATTTCTCCCTCCCTACTGCTATAAAAAGCTCCCCCATAAATGCTAAAGCCCCAACTGAATCAATCATCAAACCAAATCCTGGAAGCCTATCTGAAATACTAAGCAAAGTTTTAACGTAGATGTTGCCCCTTGCGTCCATTCAAACTCAGATCAGTCCCTTCTGCCAGACTAGGTTGGTTCCCCAGACAACTGTAAGGAAGGGAGAGAAGACTCACAAGTTTTTCTTTCCCTCTAGTGAGTGAGATTGTGTTCTCTTTCAAGCTGAGTGTCACTGCTTCTCACTCTCCTAGAATGAGCTATTGCCCAGAAAGCACCTCAGTCCCTCACACAACAGCATTCTTGGAGGCCTGCCATGCCATGTCCCAGGCATGTTTAGACATGATGGAACCATGCATGTGGAGCCAGCTGGGGATCAAGGAGGAATGGGTTCATAAATACAAGGTGTCCACTGTAATGCACACTCAGTAAATGTTGGCTTTTATTCATCACTAGATAGATTATTCACAAAAACATTTTTTTAGTTAAAAAAAATTCTTAATGTTTATTTTTGAGAGAGACTCACACACACGGACTGTGAGTGGGGGAGGGGCAGAGAGAGGGGAGACACAGAATGTGAAGCCGGCTCCAGGCTCTGAGCCGTCAGCAGAGCCCAAGACGGGGCTCAAACTCATGAACCATGAGATCATGACAGGAGCCGAAGTCAGACACTTAACCGACTGAGCCATCCAGGTGCCCCCAAAACATTTTTTAATTCAATTAAGAGCCTTCCATAGTCCAGGCACTTGGGTACACCCTATAGAGAACAGCAAGATAAGAGAATTGGAATTCTACCTTTAGAAAGGTTAGAATTTAGAGAGAAGAGAAGACACACAGGCCAATGTAGTACAGAGTTAAATCTGGTATGTGTTAAAGGAAAGTATGAATGAAATGTTAGAGAAGCACTGAGGGAGAAGATTCCTTCTGTCTGGTGACCTGGAGCAGTGGGCATAAGGTGGGGTCTTCAGAGTGGGGAGAATCTCTCCACTCAGTAAGGCAGCAATGCCATTCCAGCAGAAGGTCAGCCCTGAGGAGAGACTCGGGGCAGGAGGGGGCATACCACATGTGAGGAGAATAGGTTAGAAACAGATGTGAGGAGGGACCAAAGGATGGAATAGATATTGGGACAGGTTCTTCATTGCTTTGAAGTCAAGGAAGACCAGGTAGAGGGCTGTAGAAGCAAACATGTTCAGGCTGGAGTGCTGGTCATGAGGGAAGAGGTGCAAGCCAACACAAATGCATGGAGGAAAACTATGCCAACACGGCAAGTATTTGGGAAGTGAGGAAGGCCAGGCCGGGAATAACCGCCTCCCTGGGGGTGAGGATGGGCACAAGCCACAGAGGGTTAGCAGTGCCCTGTACGCCCCTTCTCTCTAGAAGGTGTGTGGTGAGTGCCTCTGTCATAAATCTCACCCTGAGTACTCTGTGGAGACAGGACTTCACTGGAGGACAGCTGCACCACTAATTTTAGGTTTGTGCTGGAGAAGTAGGGCTGGTTTAATCTCCAGGGCAGGGAGGAGTCTAAGTGACAACCCTGGGCATCGGCTTCTACAAAGGCACCCAAGGATAACTCTCCAATAGCGTGCTATCATTTGGAGGATGATACTCTGTAGGGCTATTCATGTCCTCTGACATGGTACTTTCATCCCCGTCCTGGAAGACCCCTTCAAACCCATAGGTGCTGGCATCCAAATAGAGTTGAACAGAACTCATGTGGGTACATCTTAGTTACTATTTGGGGGCATGGAGTCCATGGGAGAAGGTGGGTAGGGGCAGAAACTCGCTATTTGCGTGCTTTCCTCTGGCCCTGCTGCCTGATCTGAAGCAGCCAGCCAAGGATCCAGTAGGATTTGTATTAACGATGGTTAAGAGTGTTACGTCACATCAAAGTTTACAAGATTTTTACACATTATGTCTTAATGTCCACAACAAACCCAGGAGGTAGGACTTGGAATTCATACTTGGAGAAATGCAAAAGTTCCATTAAGGAAGGTTAAATGAGTTGCCATGGAATCTGCTAGAAAGAGGGCGACAATGCTGGTCTTCAGATTTCAGTGCCTTGGTTCTTACCTGGCTATGGGGGGCTGGGAGTAAGGCAGAAAAGAAGGCAGCTGTGGGAAAGAATCCGAAAATGGAGGGAGCAGACATTTATTTAGCCTTTGGGAGGAAATAGCCATTCGATTGAAGAGAAAGACTCCCCTATCATTAAGCAAATTGCTCTACGAGTATGAGCCATTTAGACGGCAACAAAAATTTAAACAAACTTTAAGTGTTTATGATCGTCTTACATATGGTGGTTTAGAAATAAAATGCTGGAAATAAACCATGTAAGACACTCCAGTGGTGCTTTAAGAGCTAAGGCTCATGTATCAGACAGGGTTTAAATCCCAGCTCTTCCACTTAAATCCCAGCAAATCACTTAACTTCTTTCAGCTTCCATTTTTTTCCCTGTGAAATTGGGCACAGTAATAGCACCTGCCTCACAGAGAAGAGGAAAGAATCAGATGGGCTAACACCTGCTAAGAGCTCAAGACAGGGCAGGGCACATAATGAATGCCATGGTCATGACCGCCATATGGTAGAGGTTGGTCAAGAAGTCTCTTCTCTATAGAGGTTTGGTATTAATTTGGCATTTGGCTCAAGAAGGGAAATCATTTTGCCCAAATTTTATAGAACAGACCAGAAATGCAGAAATCGGCTTGAGTTCCCTGAAAGGTTCCTTTTGTCATTGCAAACATCCACCCCTGTGAATCATTTTTTTTCCCATAGCACCTTGATCAGATCTATGCCCAAATTCAACTTGCTTTGCAGGAGAAAAAGAGAAATAGACATAGCAACTTGGCATGAGGCTCTGAGAAGGGGTTTCTGTGCATTGTCACTCATCCTGCCCCAGCTTGGCCTGAACAAGGAAAACAATAAAACCTATCAGGACCCCAGAAGGGAGTCTAGTGCTATGGTTGTCTAGGAAGGCTTCTTAGAGAAGCCTTCCAAACAACATGGCACCCATTTGGCAGGAAGAGATGACTGGGTGAAACTCCTCTGTGGAAGGGCCCAGCAGCCATCCCACAGATTTTCACACAGTGTCCAGGAGGCAACCACATACTCCTGAGCTGCCAAACAGATGAATTGAAACACCAGCAGATTAGAAGAGGGCTTGTTGATAGAAGAAAATGATCAAGTTAATGGACTGGTAACCAAAGGGCGTGTTAAGACTGTAGATGTCAGCAGCAAAGGCCTACATACAATGATAAACACCACGCACATCCAAATCGCACATATCTGAGTGGACTTAAATGGAAGTTTAAGATGGAAGTAAAGTACAATTACAGAAAAATCAGGAAAGTTCATCTTTTTCAGTCACTGAATTTGTGACTCTGAAGTTCTGTATTACTTGCTGAGGATCCCTTGGTAGAATTTAGTTGAATCTCACTTTGCAATACATTTGCTCTCCAGAGGTTTCTAAAGTGAGGTACATAGAACACTGACTTCCCCCCAAAACAGTGGTCTTTGAAAAAGCTCAGTTCCCTGGCCAAATCAGGTGTAAGACAAGGTGTCCTAAGGACCCATCATGGATATTTTGGATGTGTGTGGGCTTTACAAAGGCTCAGGGAAGTCTTACCATAAAGGAATCTGTGTAATTTTGTTTAACTCAGTGCCTCTCAAATATATTTGATGAGGAATTTTTTTTTACTGAAATAGAATGTATTTCACTCTAGGAAATGCTGGCATAGAGAGCCGCAGGTCAGGATGGATGATAATGGCATTATGGTGGTGACCCAAGAGAAAAATAGTCAGGTGGAACAAGAGCCTAAGATTGATGCTGAGGTGCAGAAAATCTCCTGGCTGGGCATGGAAATGCTGCTTTGCCAAATGACCCCATATATCTCAGAAATTGGCTGAATTCTTTCTAATATTCTTTCAAGGTCCTCGCTGAGTCACTCCCATAAATGATGGATCTTAATGGTTCCGAATATCTTCTATGTGTCTAACCATCTCCCTTTTTAAGTTTGTGATTCACGCCACACCGGCAAGCAGGGCCAGAGAGAGGGGGCTGAGTTTCATTTTCTAATCATAAAAGTACATCTCAAACCCAGCATGCAACCAAGATGGACTATGCCAATGCCCAGATCTCATATCAGAAATTTAACTGGCTGCCTCTAGAGATGCTCTGAGGAGGGTTACCTCTGCCTGCCATTTCTAGACTGTTTTTTAAGGGCTACGCAAACTATGTAGAATTGCTAGGAGTAAAAGGGACACTAGAAAGCTTCAGGCAAAAAACATGGGCTTTTGAGTCAGAAAGATCTGTTTTCAAATCCCAGCCCGGCCATTCCTTCGCACTGTGATCTTGGATAAAGCTCTCTCCACATGGTCGTTTCCTCATCTGAGCATGAGGGTGATAACATGCTCCTTCAACGTCATTGTGAGGATGAGAGAAAATGACACATGCAGTTGGGGAGGGATGCCTGTTGAGACAGCACAGTCATTGCACCATATCTGCAAGTGAGGAGTCATCATTCAACTCAACCGGAAGCACCATGAGAAGCCACGAGGCCTTCTTCATCTCTGCATCTATTACAAAGAGGGGAAAAGCACTACAAAAGTGCTCTGTACCTGATTATTCGGGTGCGCTTCTGGGTGTAAGGGGTGATGACCTTGAAAAGAAGTTCCATTGCTCCATTAATTCCCAGCATGGCTCCTGTGGTGACTGAGAAAGACCAAATCACAGTAGTTATTAAACCATCTGAACCAAGAATTCTTTTTAGCATTACGGAGTGGCCCTAAAAGATAGGGGAGATCCATTACCTTCTTTGCAAAAGGTCACTTAAAAGCAGAGAACATTTATGTTCTTTTCATCCTTGGCTTGGAAACAAAGATCACCTGTAAAGCACACATTATCTTCTCACACTATCTCCTCAAAGGGGGCCCAAGCCATGAAGTTATGTGTTTCATTTCTGATGTCCCACTGTACTTCTCCATTGTATTCTTACTCAGAATAGTCAAGGCAAATGCCAAACAGAAGATTTTTCTGTAAGTAGATCTTTGGGTTTCAGTTCAAGTGGTTTCATCCACCATCAACTTCCCACATGTTACATACATGCACACACATACAGTCATGCACACACAGGGGTATACATGCATATACACACACTGCTAGTATATTGCAAAATACTCTCTTAGACATATTCTGCCATTGGGAGACTTCACAATGAAGAAAAGTCACGGGTGGATGGGTTAAGATTCAATCCAGCTTGGACTGACTCCTTTAAAGCTCTAAGAGGAAACCTAATAAACAAAACAGCTCCCTTTCTTTTGCACCCTGGTTTCAAGTTCCCTGACAATTTTTGTAGTTGGATCTCCCATGACTGAGGCTAAGACTTAATGATGCCCCTATCTATTAGCATGTTAAGAGAAGAATTAATTCTTCCCCCTCTGAGGTAACTAGCCTGGGAAATTCTTGCCTTTTTGCCCAAGTGGATGGTTATGAAAATATAGTCTTAGATCTGAATGACAAGAAATAAGTAAATGGGTATTTGGTCAGATGAGGGGCTTCAGATACATATTTTGGACCCAAAACGTCTGGACGTCACGCTCATTTCCAGTGATGCTCTGGCCCCTCTGCAACATCCCCAGTCCCTCACTTCATGCCGCTCACTTCAGGAAGGACCCCGGTCATGTCAAAAACTAAGGGGAACCTACAAGATACAAAATGGAATCAGTTTGGCAGGGGGCAGAAGTGTCAGAGAAAGAAGGAAGGATGCTATCTTCCAAGGTGTGACTCTCTTTTCTCTTCCCTCCACTGCATTGGTGTGTTGAAACCAAGACTTACAAATGCTTTGTGCTTTGGGCCAGGCTTATTCCAGGAAATATGAGTGGGAGCAAGGGGGTCATGGGGAAACAAAGAGAGAGGAACAGGGAGGCTTATCCTGGCTTGCTCCAAGCCCCAGGAAAGAAGGATAAATGAAAATCTGAGGGGGGGGGGGCTCTAATATAGTTCATCCCAGTACAGTCCACCAGAGAGACACTGAGGCTGATGTCTTAGTGATTACAGAGACCGAGTGTTCCTGGAACATTCTCTATGCATATGTCCCTCCTGAGGCTGGTACAGGCAGTAACTGCCTGGATCAAAATTCAGGGATTTGGCAATCTAGTCCTGCCCATCAATCTTCCACTCTCATGGCTACTAACTCAGCCCTTTATTTCTAAACTGGGAAAACATGTTGGAGAAATCTCTTGGCAAATCATTCAGCAAAATTCCCGTATTAAGTAGAGTTAGGGAGGAAATAGTTTTAGGAGCACAGATTCTAACATAGAAGACTTTAGGCTTGGACTTGAAAGATGGGAACAATAAGAAACCGCCCCCTGAGTTCTTCCTGGCTGTCTGCCTGACCAAGGTCAGACCTCTGGCAGCTCTGTCAACATCCCCATTGGCCAGTAGAGAGCTGCTGAGGGTTCACTGGCTGTCACAGACCCATTATGGCTCCAGCCAACTCCTTCCACAGATAGGAGCTGTTTAGAAAGCTGCCTGGAACATTCAACAGTGGCTAACAATTCACCAAAGGGACAGCAATCCATCCACAGGATTCGTGAACTCTGCTCACCTCTCATCAGTGAAGTCAATGTATACAGAGTGATAGTATAATTTTGTTAAATATCATATGAAACATTTCATTGGTACAATAAATACAGTCTTAGAACATGAGACAAATGTCCAGCTCCTAATACCTATAGGCAAATCCCAGCATTTCTTTAGAGCTCCCCACTAAAATGAATTCTTCAAGATCTCTATAACCTATATATATGAGAAGAAAGCTGGGTTATTCAGCCTAATAACTATTGTTCAGGAAACCAAAATGAGATACTTCAAATCTTGTGCTGTTGGCAAGTTCCAGATGGGGGTGGCAGACCTTCTGGCTGCTTATTAATGAGAGTTGCCTTTTACACAGCTCCTCACTTAGGTTTTCCTTAATTAAAGATGGACTGGTTTATATAGATCTTATCGGCCTCTCCCAAATATTCTCTGATTTTCCTGGTCAACATATGAGTGTGGGAGGAGGCTTTATCTGTGAACATGGAGTCAAGGATCTATCTTGTTTCTTCCTAGAAATACTTTCTCTTTATGGGTGCTTCATGGTTATTAATGGAATTAGCCAATGAAATATGACCCTACTAAGGATCTTAGCAGTTCTGAGGACAGTTAAAGGGAAAAGCCTCCACCTTTCCCCCTTATATGTGTTCTTCCTATTATTTCAAAGGACTAAGGGAAAAGAGTAGAGCAGGGAAGGAAAACTAATTGAGCAAGTGCTATGTGACAAACATACCCATGAACGTCACCTCACTTATCCCATCTACCACGTCTATGAGCTCTTATGACCACCATAATTTTATAAAAGAAGAAACCAAAGTAAACAGGTTAAATGCCCATGCCTTAGGACTCCCAAAGAATGAAGTCAAACCCAGGTCTTCCTGGATCTAAGCCATGTTCTTCCCTCTAGAGAGCATTACATCACTTTCACTGTGCAGGAAAGGGGCTCAGAAAAGAGAAATAACGTCTGTGCTCATTCTATGTGAGATAGAAGGTACAGAATCTAATCTGTTCACAGGAAGTGTCCCCATATGGAGAGTAAACATGAGTTTTAGAGTTAGAAACTCAGCCCCCAAACTTGTCTGTATAAATTCAAGCAAGTACTTCACTCTTCCAAACTTTGTTCTCTTTTTCTCAGCTATAAAATGGTAAATGGAGATACAGGATTGTTAGGATAATCTGAAACCATCCAGATCAGGAGACAGCAAATAAATATCAAGCCGTGTGCTGGGACGCATCTAGTTACCTGAAGGACTATGCTGAGAAGCAGTGAGAGATAAAACAAAGTAAAAGATGTTTTGCTAAAGGATGCTGTGATCAATAAGCAACTTCAGGGACACAGTAGGGAGATTTGTGATGTGAAGGGTCATTCTTGACATTGCCCTGTGCCTTAGATATGATAAGGCCTGAATGAAGTCCTATGATGTCTCCTGCCACAGGTCTTTCTCACCTTGTAGTACTAATAGAGAGGCCTAGAGGACTCTAATAAGTGGTTCCCAATGGAAAACAACGCTGACATCTAACTCGGGAATGAGCTCAAGAATTCTGCCTGGATGAGGAAAAGACAAAGAAAGAAATTCTCACCTCTACAGCCTGTAGGACAGGAGGCTCCTCATGGCTTATTGATCTTCTTGGGATGACATGTATCTTCCACCCACACCCTCCTTCCAACCCCCAGCCCTAAATGGTTTGTAGGTGTCCCGCCCAAGTCGGGAAGCCAGGCCAGAAAGCCACAATTTGAGTAACTTACCACTGGAGGAGAACACACGCAGAGCCCAGAGACAGTGGAGGAGGTTCTGACTGTGAGATAGGTTCTTCCTGGCCAGAATTAACGTCACATCAAGTGCTTCCAACTCCAGTGCCTTCTGTCCAAACTTTTTATCTATGAACACAAAGCAATCCATCTTAGCTGTGTTTCCCATGAATTCTGAAGGTTATACAATGCATGAGGAACAGGAAGGCAAAGATAATAGAAGCAAGAGAATGATGATTGCCAATGAGATTTATGGATATAGCAGAAAATGCTACTAGGTATGTTCCCATTGGAACGACATGGCTCAGAAGAGCTAAGGCAGGGTATATGCGGAATCCATTTATTCCTCATGTAATATTTACAAGAGGCCTTGTGGATTGTGTGACTCATACCCCCTGTATGGAAGCATGTTTCTGGCTGTCCTCAAACATGAATTCCAGTTTAGTAGGGTATAAATGTCTTCCTTTAAGATAGTTCTAGAATATAGGATACGTAAGTTACACAACATTCAAATGCAATGTGTGGAACTTGATTGGATCCTTCTTTGAACATGTTTGTAATTTGCCTGTTGGGATATTTGGAGAAACTGAAATGAGGATAAATTATGCATGCATGTTTAATTTTGTTAGATTTGTAATCACGTATTGGGGTTGTATAGGAAAATATCTCTTTTCAAAGAAATGCACTCGAACATATTTAAGAGCAAAATTCTACCTGTAACTTTCATTAAAATATTTTGAATAAAAATAAACAGGCGAAGGGGTGCCTGAGTGGCTGAGTTGGTTAAGTGCCTGTCTCTCGATTTCAGTTTATGTCGTGATCTCACCGTTCGTGAGTTCAAGCCCCACATCAGGCTCCTTGTTGACAGTGTGGAGCCTGCTTAGGATTCTTTCTCTCTCCCTCTCTCTCTCTGCCCCTCTCCCATGCTCTCTGTCTCAAAATAAATAAATTAACTTTAAAAATAAATAAATAAGGGTGCCTGGGTGGCTCAGTCAGTTAAGTGTCTAACTTTGGCTCAGGTCATGATGTCACAGTTCATGAGTTCACGCCCCACGTAGGGCCCTGTGCTGACAGTTCAGAATCTGGAGCCTGCTTCATATTGTGTCTCCCTCTCAGCCCCTCCCCCTGTTGCACGCGCTCTCTCTCTCTCTCTCTCAAAAATAAATAAACATTTTAAAAAAATTTCTAGTAAAATAAATAAATAAATAAACAGGTGAAGAAAATACGGCAAAATGTTAACAATGGTTAGGCCTAAGCAATAAAAGATCATCTTTCTATATGATAGAGAGCTTTATATTAAAAAGTGAAAACAAGCTTTGTGCAGTGGCAATATCATAGCCAATGAGGTTTATCTGAGGCATGATTATTGCTAATTAAAAGGTGAAAACATAATGTAAGATAATAAATTTTTCTTCACAAATTTCTCTAAATTACTGATCCAAATAATCTGGTATTTAGTGCTGCAGGTAGGTCATAATTATTTTAATAATTAGTAAAGCATAAATAATTAGCAAGCATAAGAAATAAGGGGAAAGTACCTTTCATTCTCTGGTTCTGGCATTTCCTATAACAGGTGGCTGTGCCACCTGTCACATTTGTTTTTGTCCTTCCCAAAGCGCGATGTCCAAATTGCTACGTTTGTTTTTGCACAATACAAGCACTATCAGATTCGTTGCAGTTGGAAATGAGAAAAACAGAGACAGTGTCCCAAACCTGGTTTATCAATATTCATCTCCAGATCAAGACACCAGCGAAGAGGTGGTGACCAAACTAATATGACCAGTTCCTGTCACCAGAAGCGAAGCATCTATCGGGCTCTACTCCCGAGCAGCCAAGCTCATTTCCGTTCTGTATAGGTTGGCCAACGGCAGCCTGCATGGCAATGGTGAGGACTACAATCTGGTGATGGCAGAGGCCGTGATGATACAATGACAACAGTTCGCAATTTGGAAATCAGGCCCCTGGTACATCTCTCGTCTTTCTCCTATGAAACCTACATGACTCTTATTTGCCAGGCCTCTGGCCCCACACACTAAGCAGGTCACTTACAACGTCAATCCTTACACCAACCCAAGAATTAAGTACTGATACCTCCATTTTATAGAGGAGAACCCAATGGTTCAGAAAGGTTAAGTAATTTTCCCAGGGTCACACAGCTAATAGTGTCAGGGCCAGGCCTGAAACTCAGGCATGGCTTCCCAGTTTATACTGTTTATAACCAGAGTAGAGACTGTGTCTCTTCAATCTTTTTCTTTTTAAAAACATTTTTTAATGTTTATTTATTATTGAGAGACAGAGAGAGACAGCATGAGCAGAGAAGGGGCAGAGAGAGAGGAAGACACAGAATCTGAAGCAGGCTCCAGGCTCTGAGCTGTCAGCATAGAGCCCGATGAGGGGCTCAGGCTCACAAACCGGGAGATTATGACCTGAGCTGAAGTCGGATGCCCAACCAACTGAGCCACCCAGGTGCCCCACCTCAATCTTTTTCTGAAGTTCACTTGACCACACTTTGCTCTGACTTCTTCTCATCCTTCAACTGTTGGCTCAAATGTCACTTCTTCCTGACCACACCACCTTAGAGGAACATTACCCTGTTTTTCCCTCATAGCTACTAGCTAACTATCATAGTCTGCTATTGTCTAGTTAATTAATCACCGTCTGCCCTTGCCCACTTGAATGTAAGTTCCATGAGAGCAGGCCCCTTATCTCTCTTGCTCACCAGAGTTCCCAGGGCCTAGTATGGTGCCCAGCCCTAGGAGGTGTGTAGTAAATAGCTGGTTGAATATTCAATGAATGAGTTATACTGGTTTTGTCTAGAACACACTCACGCAGGTGCTAGCTGGTGCCTGAGTCTTAGTCATTGTTTGTGGAATGTTGAATGGACGCAGCAGAGATCCAAACAACGAAAGGTAAGAGTGCCCCGGAGTCCCTGTGTCCTTGGCTGTTGCTGGCTGCACTGGACAACAAAAGCCCACGTTTCACAGCCCCTGGGCTTCTCAACTATGACTTACGTAAGACTGCACACAATGGGAGCTTAGCTAGTATGATTAGTCTGCAAGGTTTACATGCATCCTGAGCACCCAGGCTTTTTGAACTGTGCCCCACGAAGTTCTAAGGTTTTAGGGAGGTGTTTCAGGGCTTTCTCTGAGAAAAAAGAAATGGGAATAGAACATAAGTGGAAAGAGTTCTAGGCCCCCATCTTCTTTTCTGCAAAGGAAGCTCTACTTCCACGTGACTGATGGTAATGGGTTTAACACTGGCCTCCCAAAATTCATGTCCACCTGGAACCTCAGAAGATTATCTTATTTGGAGACAGGGTCTTTGCAGATTTAACTAGTTAAGATGAGGTCACACAGATTTGTGTGTGCCCTACATCCAGTGACCAATGTCCTTGTAAGAAGAGGAGAGGACACAAAGGGCACATACAACAGAACACCATGTGGAAATGCAGGCAGAAAATGAAGTGATGTGTGTCCAAGCCAAGAAGCACCAAGGATGGCTGGAAACACAGATGCAAGGAGAGGGGCTCCAAACAGATTCTCCCTCAGATTCCAGAAGGAACCAACCCTCCCAACACCCTGATTTCAGACTTTCTCACCTCTAGAACGGTGAGAGAATAAATTTGTTGTTTTGAGCCACGTGGTTTGTGGTCATTCCTTATGGCAGCTGCGGGAAACTCATGCACTTACATAATGAACGTCCATGTAAGATGGTTCTGTTTATTGGTAAGTGAGTGACAACTGCCTGGGACTCTTACCCCTCGGTCCCCCACCTGCTCCATGCCCCGGAGCCTGGGCCTGCTCTGGGCTCTGCCATAGCACATCCAGGACAACAAAATTACCTCTCCTGTGGGGCCAGTCCCACCACCACCACCACCAGGGTGTCTAGGTCCCCCTGCACTTCCCCCACAGGAGTTTCCCAAATTGCTCTCATGATAACAATCCCACAAGTGCCTTTTGGTCATCTTCAGGTCCGGGGGTGGGGGTACCTCGTAGGCCAACTTTGGCCAGCAGCCGGAACAGGGGCAGGAGGACATCATAGTCTGGAGAGGCTGCCCTCGCTGTGTCCACCAGGGTCTGCAGAAGGGCCTCACTGCCACCCTTACTGATCATGTAGCGAATCCTTCGGTCAGTGCCTAAGGGAGAAAGTAGAGGAGAGCTAGGCCCCCAAACAATCAACCTCATTTCCTCGGAGCAGAAAGCGGGCCTCACAGACAGAGATGGGGCAAGGATCACTTCATTCGCCCCAGAAACCAAGACTGTATGGTTTCTGAAGCAACTTGTGTCAAGTTGTGCTTTTACTCAGGTAAGGGGTTGGGGTGGAGGTGTGAAATGGAGAAATAATGGAATATGTAAGAACCTAGGTGCGCTCACCTACCACAGCTCTAATAAATGGAGTCTGCTTTCCTGAGAACCTGCTGAGTCTCAGTGTATGTATGTGTATTTGCGTGTGCATGTATATAAACATGCATATAGGCTTACCTAGAATCATACCCTTAAGAGAAGAGGGAATATCAGTAGGCTTCTGATATAGGTGTGACTCTTCAGTAACAGGGATTGGGGTGATAGTTTATCTGGAATAATTTAATTTATGGTATATGACTTTTTTGATGCTGGTCTTCAGCAACTGATGAGAGGAATATATGGAAATAGCTAGAGCAATTCTTTAAGAAACAGGCATCCAATCATCCATCTCAGGAGTTTTGAAAAGGGTGTGGAGGGCGCTTGGGTGGCTCAGTCAGTTAAGCATCTGACTTTGGCTCAGGTCATGATCTCACAGTTCGTGGGCTTGAGCCCCACATCAGGCTCCATGCTGACAGCTCAAAGCCTAGAGCCTGCTTTGGATTCTATGTCTCCCTCTCTCTCTCTGCCCCTCCCCAACTCGTGCTCTGTCTCTCTCTCTCTCTCTCTCTCTCTCTATCTCTTTCTCTCTCTCTCTCAAAAATGAATAAATGTTTAAAAAAAAATTTTTTAAGGGTGTGGAGTTATGATAAAATATATTGGTCTTTCTACTTAAGAATACTTGTGAGCAGGGCACCCCCCCCCCAACCTTGCTCCAGGACAAGCTCAAAAGCAGTGATTACATTCCAACCTGGAAGGAGACCTCGGTGATTCTCTATGCACTGGGCATGGTTGTCCTCACAAGGTGGCCAACAGGGTGGGACATTATCGGCAAAGGGGACCCTCTGATTTTTAATCCCAATGAAAAGTAGCATCCTCTACTAAAGGAACAATAATCAGCACCTATCTCAGAAGGAGAACTCCAAGGTCTCATTCAAGTCTTCCAGACACCTCTGGACAAATTGAAGGAGGCACCATCCCAGAAGACAATTGGCTTCACCTACAAAGGGTACCTCACTCAGCAGACTGCTGGGAAGTCACCCTGCCATCAGAGGGCAGCACAGCCTATAGGAAAACCTCACTATGACTGGACCCTTCCTCCTGAACCTGTAATTGGAGGCTCTGTGGCTTGAAAGGGACATTCACTTTGGTATTGTCTGTTTGGTGTTAACGTTTCTTTCTAATGCAATGTGGCTGGTATACCCAGAAATGGAAACAGAGTGAATGTTGCAATGTCCCAGAAGGTATATTTTCCAGGACCCTCATGCTGAAGTGAGCTAGCCGAGGCCTGCCCCAGTTAACTCAGTTGATTCCAGCACAGTGAACTGTATCATCTTTTCTCTGAGAACTTAACAGCTTACCACACTGTTAAGTCCACCTCCTACCCCATATTCCCATCTGCACTTGACATACATTAAGAAGTTGCTAATACCTGGCTGTCTAATGGGCCAACAGAGGGGAGCAGAGAAAGGGGAGGGGTAGAGTCATGAAGGGCTAGCTCTCTCTTTAGACCTGGGATAACCATAGATGAGATATCGTAGAAGAACCACCGAGAGCAGAATTTCCTCCTAAGTTTGGGTCACCATAGGGTGTGTGACAAGACTGAAGAACCCTAAGAGCCCAAAGTACAATCAGCCCACTTTACCCTGGGTCTTATTAACCTCAGTGAAAAAGATGGGCTGGTGACAGAGTCCCTGACAGAGAACTTGAGCTGAGCAATACCCTCCAGGCTACACAGATTCCAGGAGACACACAGCCACGTGCCCCCACTACCCCTTACTCACCAACAGAAAGCAGATCTCCAAGAACCTGGAGGATGTTCAGGATGGACTCCCTGTCAGAGGAGTTCTGCAATGAAAACACAGGCAGCCATCTTTATGAAGGAACGCAAAAGGAGGGAGGTGGTGTGGTCAGGGAGGCACACATGGATGTGTCAGGGCTGTGCTCCCTCCCATTGGGAGAGATTTTGGCAGTAAGAACTGGTTGAAGGGGTGCTTCTTAAGTGGCGGCAATGAGGGAACTCACTGAGATAAGGGTCCCAGGGGCTCTGCCTCCATATTTAGCCTTCAGGATACCTCTTTGGGGATCCATTTTGTAGTAACATCAGCATGATGGGCAAAAGAATAAGCAATGAACTTCACTCACATGTGGAATTTAAGAAACAAAGGGGAAAAAAAGAGACCAACCAAAAAAGAGACTCTCAACTACAGAGAACAAACAGATAGTTCCCAGAGGGGAAGTGGGGGGGTGGAGGGGGATGGGGGAAATAGGTGAAGGGAATTAAGAGCACACTTAACTCTCTTTTTTTTAAGTTCATTTATTTTTTGAGAGAGCAAGAGCATGTGTGAACAGGGGAGGGGCAGAGAGAGAGGGAGACACAGAATCCGAATCAGGCTCCAGGCTCTAAGCTGACAGCAGCGAGCCCGATGTAGGGCTCAAACCCACAAACCGTGAGATCATGACCAGAGCTGAAGCTGGACACTTAACCGACTGAGCCACCCAGGCACCCCCAGAGTACCCTTATCTTGATGAGCACTGATTATTGTATAGAATTCTTGAATCCCTATATTTTACACGTGAAACTAATATAACCCCATATGTTAGCTATACTGGAATTAAAATTTTATAAAGAAGAATGTGTTTCTTAAACATAAAAAAAAAAAACTAATTAAAAAAAAAAGCATCAATACTTGATGCAGAGACAGTGAGAAGGGACTTTGTGGACCAAAGCTAGCCCAGTTCTCAACTATGTCAGTGGGCTGAGATTCGTTGTAAATACAGGGCAGACCGCAGAAACATTATTCCATGATGTTCTGAAGGAAAAGTTTCTCTGCGTAGTAAAGATAAATTCTTAGTTTCTCAAGAGGAACCTCAGGTGGTGCCAAATCTCATCATGTAGATGTTCTAGGGGATCCTTGCAACGCTTGACACCCTCCCCTCAGTTATGCAGAAGACAACACTGAGGTTCCAAAAGGGAAAACTGGTTCAAGTCCCCTGAAGTGGCCAATAAGAACAAAGCCTGAAGTACAGCCCAGGCCAGGTTCCCAAACACTAGGCCAGTGGTCTTTGCACTGTAATTTGCTTTTCTCTTTCTTTTTCTTTTACTTTACTTTTCTTTTTTTTTCTTAGATCTCAAGAACTTATTTACTGACTTGTTGCAAGTTTATACATTTAAATATCATCTCCCCAATTCCCCCACTCCCCAGCCCCTGGTAACCACCATCATTTTCTGTTTTACAGGTTCAGCTTTTTTACATTCTACAGATCAGTGATGTCATGCAGTATTTGTCTTTCTCTGTTTGACTCATCACATGTAGCATAATGCCCTCAAGGTCCATCCAGGTTGTTGCAAATGGCAGGATTTCCTTCTTTCTCAAGGCTGAGTAATACTCCTGTGTGTGTGTGTGTGTGTGTGTGTGTGTGTGTGTGTGTGTCTTCTTTATCCATTCATCTATTGATGGATAATTTGTTGCTTCCATGTTCTGGCTATTGTTAAGCATGCCACAGTAAACATGGGTGTGCAGATATCTCTTTAAGGTTCTGATTTCAATTCTTTTGTATCTATACCTAAGAGTCCTATATTATACCACTCAAGAAAATTAACTTTAAATGGATCAAAGATTTAAACATAAGGTCTGAACCCACAAACTTCCTAGGGGAAAAAAAACACGGGGGGAAAAATCCCTGACATTGGTTTTGGCAATGATTTCTTGGGTAGGACATCAGAAATATCAGCAACCAAAATTAAAATAAACAACTGGGACTACATTAAACTAAAGAGCTTCTGGGCAGCAAAGGAACAATCAATAAATTGAAAAGGCAATATGGGAGAAAAGAGTCACAAAGCATGTATCTGATAAAGGGCTGATATCCAAAATACATATTAAAAATAATACAACTCAAGAGCAGAAAATCAAATAATCCAATTTTAAAATCAGCAAAGGACCTGGATAGACATTTTTCCAAAGACATACAGATGGCCAACACATACATGAAAAGATACTCAACATTACTCATCATCAAGGAAATGCAAATCAAAACACAGTGAGAGATCATCTCACACCTATTGCAATGGCTTTAATCAAAAAGACCAGAGATAACAAATGTTGGCAAGAATGTGGAGAAAAAGGAACCCTATATGCTACTTTTTAGGTAGGTTATTTAAGGCACTGCTTTAATCTTCACGTTAGTGAGTCTCATGTTCCCCATCTGCTTCAAAGACTTCAATAACTCCCTATTACACACAGGATAAAGTCAGAGCTCCTGAATAGGGTTTCCAAAGCTCCTCATGGTCTTATTGCACTTGCCTCTTCCAGCTTTATCATTCATTACAACCTCCCTGCCCAAAATATATGCTTCGGTGGCGTGGAACTACTTATAATTTCCTGCTCAACCACCTAGTCTCTTGCCTCTGTACCTATGATCCTACTGTTCCCTCTTCCTGAGCCTGGTCAGTGTCAACTCATCCTTCAAGTGAACCAATGGATTCCCATAGGATTCAGACGCCTACCTCCTGCCGGCTGGGTCTGGGGTCTCCCTGTTCTCCACATCACTATGAGCTACCCCTGACAGCACACTCACTATGTGGTAGTGGCATGCTTCCCATCCTATCCCTGCTAGATAGGAATTTTTAGAGAAGGGACCAAGTTTTGTGTATATCTGTATTCCCAGCACCTGTTCCAGGGAAAGCGTACCATACATGTTTTTCAGAATGCAGTCACACTGAACCATAAAGGAGCCATGAAGTCCAATGTCGCACCCCAGGGCAGAGCGGTGCTTACACTTCAATCCTGGGCTTAATACCCTCGAGGAACTCACACTTCAACATCCCAGCCAGGGCCGTGACTAGGGTGAGACAAGTGAGGCCCTAGTTTGGGTGCAAAATTTTAATTTTACAATGCAGTAATCAAGATAAATGATATTTTAATGCTATACTTTAACAAATCAAAATTACAGCAAGACCTTGGATTGTGAGTAACTTGTTCTGCAAGTGTTCCATAAGATGAGCAAACATTTCTAATAAATTTTAACTTGATAGACAAGCGAAGTCTTGCAATACAAGTAGTACATGATGCTGAACATCACAGGATCACAACTGAGCCAACGGTTCTTGAAATTCGCTTTGGTTTATGAGTGCTTTGGATTACAAGCATGTTTCCAGAATGAATTATGCTCACAAACCGAGGTTTTACTATAATGCAAAAAGAATCCATAATGAGAAAAATAGCAAAATATAAATGTTTAACTCTTATTCTAGGTGTGATGAGACATCTGGGGATCCTGAGGCACTTGATATCTATACTTCCCCAGGAAAAAGACTTGGGTTTGTTCTGACACCTCCACTGGGTGCTTTAGCCTAAGGAGGCCAGTCTCGGCAGGCACTTATCTGACTGTCTCTGCCTCCCACCAGGGGAGTCCCACTGCAAATGTCATCCATACATGTGCACAGCATCAATGTTCCCTGCCCCTCCTTAGTCTCCCCAAATCTGCGAACACGAACCAAGAGTCAGTGCTGCAACCGGGCCATCATTCTGGAGAGGCTGCTGGTCTTTGATTCTGGTAAAAATTGCAACATGTGCTTGGTCGGGGGAGAGGGGTCCCCTACACCAAAAGACAATGCTCTGAATGCCAGCTGGGTGTCCCACAATTAAACTCGATTCAGACACTATCTACTCAGAGACAGCATCAGATTCCACTGGCTAAAGTTTCACTTCAGCCCTACAAGACTGCCCCCCCACTTCAGGCTTCAACCTCAAAGTCCAGGATGTTGCCTGTACACCTGGGCCTTGAACAACAGGAGTGCGAGCTGCATAGATCCTCTTACATGTAGATATTTTCCCATACAGTACAGTGCTGTAAATGTATTTTCCTTATGATTTTCATAGCATTCTCTTTTCTCTAGCTCACTCTAAGTGTAGAGCACCTAATACATGTCACACACAAAATATGTGTTAATCAACTGTTAATGTTATCAGTAAAGCTTCCAGTCAACTGTAGGCTATTTATTAGTTACGTGTTGGGGGAGACGAAAGTTATACGAGGACTTTTGACTGTGTACGGGAGTCAGCACCCGCGTTGACCAGGGTCAACTGTGCTTCTCATCAACTGGCTATAAATTAAAGTTTCCTTCCTCGGGAAGGAAGCAGCCCACACAGCTCAGAGAAACATCTTACTTACTAGGTTACCGGTTTGCTATAAAAGGGTATAACTCGGGACACTGGGTGGCTCAGTCAGTTAAGCATCCGACTTCGGCTCAGGTCATGATTTCACTTCGAGCCCCACGTCGGGCTCTGTGCTGACAGCTCAGAGCCTGGAGCCTGCTTCCGGTTCCGTGTCTCCCTCTCCACTCTGCCCCTCCCCAGCTTGTGCTCTGTCTCTCTCAAAAATAAACATTTAAAAATTTTTTAAAAAAGAAATAAAACTGCCAGTTATTTTACCAACAAAATTGGGTTCATTTGGGGTAGCAGAGGATTACAAACCGGGACAAGAAGGCCACTGCAAAACTACACACAAGTCCCAAGAGAACAAAGGAAAGACTGGCTCTTTTATAGAGGGGGTTTGGGCGGAGCTGCTATAAACAAAAAGTCCATTGGCGTAAAACTGGGAGCTGGAAGTATAGTGGCTTTTCATTAGCTGAGCTGTGACAGTTTCTCATTGGCTGGGCTGTTGCCAGGGGAAGGAGGAAAATTGTCCTCCTCCTGCTGGGATAGTTAAAAGCCGTAGCGCAAACCTACCTGGAAGGCAAGTCTCTTCCTGTTGGGTCTGCAATCGACAAGTGGTAGGATGTGAGAGCTCCCTCTGCTGGCCCCTAGGGTTTGCTTTTATTAATTTTTACATTGCCAGCCAGAAGTTCTCTGAACACTGTCCTTTTTGGGTTTTCTGAAAGCTTCATTAAGTACATAGAATCAACCTCCAGGCCCTCTCCGCTCCCCAGAGGTCAGAGGCAAAGGGTGGTCAGGGGGACAGAAAATTCCAACCACACGGTTGGTTCTCCCGGCAACCAGCCCCCACCCTAGGGTGGGGCCCAAAAGTTATCTCATTAATATAACAAAAGACACCTTAATTGCTCTCATCACTTTAGAGATACCTAAGGTTTTAGGAGCTCTGTGCCTGAAATGGGACAAATTCAAAACAATGTATTTCTTGGGGCACCTAAATGGCTCAGTTGGTAGACAATGCAACTCTTGATCTCAAGGTTGTGAGCTGGAACCCCACACTGGGTGTAGAAAATTACTTAAAAAGGAAATCTTTAAGGGACACCTGGGTGGCTCAGTTGGTTAAATATCTGATTTTGGCTTAGGTCATGATCTCTCAGTTCATGAGTTCAGATGTCAGGCTCCTTGCTGATGGTGAGGAACCTGCTTGGGATTCTCACTCTCTCTGCCCCTCTCCCACTTAATGCTTTCTCTCTCTCAAAATAAATAAAAACTTAAAAATATATTAAAAATTATATCTTTGAAATATACATGACATATATATTTCTTGTTATAAATCACAATATCATGGCAAGACTCCAGCCCTTTGAAAGTGGGCCCAAAGGTGGCTCACAAATGAAGTCCCTGGAATGGTGTTCCTGATCAACACTAATGGTTCTGGATCCACCTCCAACACCCCCAAATTGGTCTTATCTCTGAGAAGAGGGAGGGGGATAAAAGTTAAAAGCCAGGCTGTACAATATTGTGTACCTTGTAAAATGCTAGATTCATTAGTTAATTATGAATAAAGGGCTAGGAAAAGGACAATAAGAGAGGAAATGGAGAGATAAGAAAAAGAAGAAAGAGAGAGAGGAAAAGAGAAAAACTAATAAAGTAGAAACTTACTGAAGAGGAATAAAAGATCCAGATTTAATTTCCTTTCATTCAATTATTCATGCACTCTTCCCACAAACGTTCATTGAAAACCATCTATGTTCCAGGCACCAGACTAAGGATGCAAATTGATCAAAATGCAATCTGCCTTCATGGGGCTCCAGGCCTGGCACACAATCAGGACCTGGGATGGTAAGGACCGTGACAAAGTAAGATGCTGGAAGAATCCAGGGAAGGAGCATTAACCTAGCCAGATCCATGAGTGACGACTCTGAGAAACCAGACAGAAAGGGGTGGGAGGGGAATGTTCCAGCTCTGTTGCAGCCCTGTGTGCTCAGGGGGAAGCATGACAGAGTGTGGTGACATCAGTGGATAAAACTGCTTCCAGTATGACCAGATTGAATGAAGCAGATGGTGAAAGGAATTGTGAATTCCTGTGGGCAAGAAGTGGGTCTTATTCATCTCTGAATCCCCTTCTCCAAAGGTCCAAGGATCATCCATATATTGGGTTGAATTAATATCTCAAGCTTATGAATTGCCTGCTTTGTTACAATGCCCACTAAAGCTCCCTGAGAACAAGCATTGCTCTATATGCTTCTATTGTACCTGCCAGCAGGGATATAGAGCTGGGCATGCAGAATGTACTAAATCACCACCCCTAAATTGGTTTGACCTGTAGCCAACACACTTGGCTGCACATGCATGAGACATCCCTCTGTAATTGCTTCCAAGAAAACCTCAGTGGTTTCATGTATGGGCAGTAGCGTGCTGAGGGAGTATGCACATGATACTCTCCCCTGCCCAGGGAAGGGGCCACAGTTCATCTCCTCTGAGCCTTTCTCCATTTTGTGTGATGATTTAGAGGTGAATCTTAGCCCAGATCTGGGTAAGGAAATCTGAGTTGACATCTGCTGAGATTCCAGAAAGATTTCTTTTCCAGGATTAAAAAAAAGAGAGAGAGAAAACATTAAAAACAAAACAATGCAAAAAAAAAAATCTCTTTCCTATTTTTGGGCATTGTTGTATGAGGACATGAACCTGGGTCACTGGTGACATCGTGAAGCCACTGAATCAACTCTCTGGAACCACCTACCTGTGGACTTTCAGACAAGTGAAATAACAAATCCCCTCACTTATAAAAGCCACTTTTAGTTAAGTAGTTTGTTCCTGAATTCTGATGTGACGGAGAAAAGAAGAAAATTTCACACCTCCACGTGCCCTCTTCTCAAGCATTATGGTCGTAATAAACAGGAAAGAAATTAATTTCACAAACAACTGTTAGGCCAGCCATCCCACAGAAACTAAGAAACAGTATCGTCATACAGATGTTGTGTTCATGAGGCTCTCACGCAGCCCTGAGCCAGAATGAATCAACACAATATTGTTTTTCTTTAAATAAAAATTATGGCTATCAGTGGAGAAAAAATGCTACACAAAATCTCAACTGGCATTAATTTATGCACTGCTATATTTACCAATAAATATTTTACACTATTTAGAAGGATAACACAAAGCCATTATCTCACCCACAGTAATAATAAATGAGCAATTAAAGAAGGCAGGATGTGATGTGCCTCGATTTTCCTTTAATGATCTTTTTAAATGAATCATTGAGTAATCCCCTGTTGTTTAAGACTTTCCTATAAAACCTGGTTCTGCCAAGCTTTTGGGGAGAGGCAGGCAGTTGGAAGAACAAACAGTGTCTCTCATAGTCTGTGGGGTTTTGAACTGCAATTTTCTCAAATGCTGTTTCGCATTTGTTTTCCCTTGCTTTGAAATCATCTGTGTCACCCAGTTGCTTTCCTCCTCCTGACTCCTCGTGATAGCATGTAATTAAGACCCTTCACATTGCACATGTTGCAGGCTCATTGGCAGCCACTCCAGGCACCCCAGCCCCCAGCCTGCTGCCCACACAGGACCAGTGACCATGCCCCAAGACCATCATGAGTCCCTGTGACTTCAAAACTTTGCTCATGTTGCTACCACTGCTGAAGGACTATTTCTACCTTTCTACCCCTCTCTTCCTTAGCCCATGAAACCTACTTATATTTCAATTCCAAGCTCGAGTATGCATTCTATATAGTTCTCCCAGTTAAGCTGCCTTCCCAGCACCCATTACCCAAAACCACCACATGTCTGCTCACATTGCACACTGCACAGCTCCAGGGGGTGCCATTCACAAAGACTACAACATGGTTGCTGCACTCTGAAGTGGTGCCATGTGGTGACCTGGCCTCTCTGAGAACAGAACTGTTTGCTCTAATACCACCTCACACCTGTCAGAATGGCTAACATTAACAACTCAGGAAACAACAGATGTTGGCGAGAATGTGGAGAAAGGGGAAACTTTGTGCACTGCTGGTGGGAATGCAAACTGGTGAGGCCACTCTGGAAAACAGTGTGGAGGTTTCTCAAAAAATTAAAAATAGGGGCGCCTGGGTGGCTCAGTTGGTTAAGTGTCCGACTTCGGCTCAGGTCACAATCTCGCGGTATGTGAGTTCGAGCCCCGCATCGGGCTCTGTGCTGACTGCTCAGAGCCTGGAGCCCGTTTCAGATTCTGTGTCTCCCTCTCTCTCTGACCCTCCCCCGTTCATGCTCTGTCTCTCTCTGTCTCAAAAATAAATAAATGTTAAAAAAAAAAAATTAAAAAAAAAAAAAAAAAAAATTAAAAATAGAACTACCCTATGACCCGGCAATTGTACTACTAGGATTTGTCCAAAGGACACAAAAATTCTTATTCAAAGGGGCACATGCACCCCAATGTATATACCAGTGCTATCAACAATAGTCAAAGTATAAAAAGAGCTCAAATGTCCATCAACTGATGAATGGAAAAAGATGTGGTGTGTGTGTGTGTGTGTGTGTGTGTGTGTGTGTGCGTGCGTGTGTGTGTATGTATCTCACATATAATGGAATATTATTCAGCAATCAAAAAGAATGAAATCCTGCCATCTGCAACAACATGGATGGAACTAGAGTGTATTATGCTAAGCGAAATAAGTCAGTCAGAGAAAGACACATATCATATGATTTTTAAGAATTTAAGAAATTCATATGTGGAATTTAAGAAACAAATCAGATGAACATACAGGAAGAAAAGCAAAAATAATATAAAAACAGGAGGGAGGCAAATCATCAGAGACTTTTAAATACAGAAAGCAAACTGAGGATTTCTGGAGGGGAGGTAGGTGAGGGATGAGCTAGCTGGGTGATGGGCATTAAGGAGGGCACTTGTTGGGATGAGCACTGGGTGTCACATGTAAACGATGAATCACTAAATTCTATTCCTGAAATCATTATCACACTATATGCTAACTACCTTGGATTTAAATTAAAAAAAAAAAAAAGGAATTGTTTGCTCTACATTTGTTTTCCCACAACCCACTTTGTATATACCTTTATGAGAATTCTTACTAGATCCTGGTTACTGTCTTACCTCCCTGCTCTGATTGTCTATTGTAGGGTAACAAACTTTGCCAAAATTTAATGGCTTAAAAAAAACCACAGCCTTTTTATTATAGCTCTTGATTTTGTGGTTAGGGAACCTGGGCAAAACTTGGCCAGGAGATTCTTCTACTGTCCATCGTGTCAAGTAAGGTCACGGTGGCACTCAGCTAGTAGACGGACTGGCTGATCTGAAAGTTCTAAGATGGTGCCATTTGCATATCTGACACCATGGCAGGGATAGTGTCACCTTGGCAGACTGAAGGACTGGGCTCACCATGGACTGTTGACCAGAGTACCTACATGTGTCCTTTCCAGCATGAAAGTCAGAAGGTACTTGGCCTTTTTACATGGAAACTGGCTTCCCCCAGACCAAGGATTCCAAGAGGACTGGGGGAAAGCCTCAGAAGTCCAACTATCACCTCTGCTGCATTCTGTTGGTCTGTCAAGTCCCTGTTCATAGCCCAGACTCAAGAGGATGGAGTTAGGCTCCACCTCTGAATTGGAGCACTAGAAAAGAATTTACAACCATTTTTAATCTTCCACACTCCCTTTAGACTGTGAGCTCCTCTAGAGCAAGTGTTTTGTCTTGTTCCCCTCAGTATCCTCAGATCCTAGTATGAGATCTTACACAGAGTAGACACTCAGTAAACTATGGAATTGAAACTTAGTATGCAATCTGCCAGAGTCTTGCTGTCCTTTTTGATGACAGGATTCACCTCAAAGTATATTCCAGTGAGAACATTGTTACAGAAATTAACAAGGTACACAGCTCAATTTTTTTAGTTTATTTATTTATTTTGAGGGAGAGAGAGACAGTAGGGGAGGAGCCAAGAGAGAATATCCCAAGCAGGCTCCACACTGCCAGCACAGAGCCCTATGCATGGTTTGAACCCACGAACCATCAGATCATGACCTGCACCAAAATCAAGAGTCAGATGCTTGACCAAATGAGCCACCCAGGCTCCCCTCACAGCTCAATTTTTCTATCAGCAAATGAACAAGCAAACACAGTAGTCTCCCCTTATCTGTAACAGATACCTTCCAAGACCCCCAGTGGATGCCTGAAACCACATATAGCATGAATCCTATATATGCCATGTGTTTTCCTATAATACATACTTCTGATAAAATTTAATTTATAAATTAGGCCCAGGAAGAGATTAACAACCATAACGGATAATAAAGTAGAACTATAACAGTATACTGCAATAGAAGTTATGTGAATGTGGTCTCTCTCTCTCACACACACAAAATATCTTATGGTTCTGTACTCACACACTTCCTCTTGTGATGATGTGAGATGATGAAATGCCTACATGATAAAATAAAGTGAGGTGAATCACCTAAGCATCATGACAGTCAGAAGTGCCATCTGTTTCCAGACCACAGTGGCCTCAGATCATTGAAACCATGGGAAGCAAAACCATGGATGAGAAGGGACTACTGTAGAACCCTTGTTATGTGCCAATAAATAGGGAACATCAATACCATCACAGACTAAAGTGAAGAAAAAAGAAGCATCCTATGCCCCTCTCCCTAATTTTCTCAAGTCCAGCCCAATTGTACTGACCAGGAAAAAGCAGTCGATCCCCATCCCATTTTGAACAGCACCCCTGATATCACAGAAGCAGAGTGCTAGCACTCTGCTACTCTGTTCCCACAGATTGAAAGAACAAGCCCATGAGAAATTCTAATTCTTGATCTCTAAAGAATAAGACAAAACCTCTTCCAAACTCATGAGCCAGGAGCCGAGGACACAGCTCATAGCCCAAGAAAACCATATTGCCAAAAATAAATTTGTTCTTCCAGTCATGCAGTTTGAACACTCACTAGAGATGGTCCATTGGTTAACTAAAAGACATTATTAAATTTGGAGTTGGTAATGAAATGATGGAAGGGAGCACTAATCACAAACTTCAATTACCAAAAATGGTTGTAACACCAAAAGTCTTCACCCAAGAGGAAACAGGCAGAAGCTGCATCATTAGAAATACAGTTTAGGTGGAAGGTGAAACTTTCTGTCGAGGTTGAAATGGGTCCAAAAGAGAGAAGTGTTTTAGGAGTTTGAGCCAAAAGACTTATGAATGAAATGAAATGAGATTTGTTTCAATATGATGGGGGCTGAGGTGGAAATAGTGGGGCATATAACAAGGAGGTTTGCCATAATTACAGAAGCTGGATGATGGGTGACATGGTTTTATAACACAATGTTGTAAAATAAAATAAAATAAAATAAAATAAAATAAATAAAATGACAGGTAATGTTTTCTGGCTAGAGTGTCTTAAATGTAACCTTGAGAATTAACAGTCCCACTGGGATCTTTTCTCATAGTTTTCAGGCCCCAGAATTTGACAAATGCTTCAGTCACATATTGAGTTTTATACAATCAGTTGTTAAGAAAATCAATGATCTTCCTCTTAGGTGAAAGGATATTCACAGTCCAGTGTGGGGTAGGGTAGACTGTGGTCCATTTTTCATTCATTTGGCAGACATTGTTGAGTATTTACTGTGTATCAGGCACTGTGTTAGGCACCAGAAACACCATGCATAGCATAAATACACACAATCCTGTCCTCATGGAGCTCCCAGGTTAGTTGGAGGAGCAGGTATTATCTAAATAGTCACCCAAAGGGACACTAGGAATAAGTGTCCAGGTTTATATAGCCACATAACCATGAAATAGGCTTATTTGACATGAGTCAGAAAAAGATTCCCTTAAGAAGTCACACTGAGACTGAGAGCTGAAAAATAGCAAGAATTAACTAGGCAAAAATGGGAGGGAAGGATACTCTGGATGAAGCAGAGCAAAAGGAGAGTAGCATACAGAGTCCAGTGGCTGGGAGACGAATGGCAAAGGAAAGGGACATAAGGAAGGCCAATGAGGCCAAGGTAGGGAAAGGGGAGGAGAGTTTAAAAAGATGTGTTTGGTTTTTCTTCTCAGCACCTTAAAATAAGCACATTGACCAAAGAGGCCTGTTTCAGTCTTCTTTCTTACCCCTAGTTACTTTATATACACATCACATATGCACACATACATACTGTGTTCCCACAAGCACCCAGAAGCCTATAAGATTTTTCCCTTCCTCTATCAGCACCAGGTGGGCAGACTTCATACCCGTTATAAAAGCACGTCCTTTTAATTCAGACAAACTTACGCTACCATAACCCCTGTAAGACTTAATTTTCTCACCTGCATTATTGGATGAATCACTGTACCCAGCTCATGGATACAACTGAGTTAGAAATACTGTAATGGATGTAAAATGCTTAGCTCTTTGCATGGGTCACAACAAATGCTCAATAAACCACTGGGAAATTAATATGTGCCATGGCCCAACAAAAGGTGAATAATCTAAAAACAGATCTGAAGGACCTTTGAGATGCATCTTCCTGGACCAATTTTCCACCCTCTTCAAGATGGTTCCAAGTTAACAGAATACTCTTAACGGGGGAGGGGGGGAAAGGAGGGAATAATGAACAAAACATACAATGAGGGTGAGGATGTGTCCTCTGGGCAGAAACAATTTGGAATGCTGTGCTTTGCCAACGCCAGGCACACTTGTTCCCACCCAGTAAATGGTAAAGACTTCAAGTCATAGTAATAATGACAGCAATCAAAAGCATCACATCCCTGAAAGGTTCTCTGATTCCTTTTAAATGACACTCATTGGAAAGCAGGCTTCATGTCTATTTCTAGGAAGGCTGTGAAGTCTCTCTAAAGCACAGTTGACAAATTACAGCACAAAACTTGCAGGTTAGAATTCAGGATTACTGAAAAGAAGTGCCAAACAGTTTTCAGCTCTTCCAAATGGATCTAAACACAACAAGCAAATAATGCTCGCAGGTGCCTGCCACCCAAGGCTCAGTACCAATGTTGAGGAAGTGAGTTGCTGCCTTCTCAGTTGCTCACGGCCTTAATATCTGAACCCATCAACCTCTGAAATACACACATGAAAGATTAAGAGCACCCAAGACAGGGAGGCTCAGCCCTCCCTCTCCAAGGACACAGGACCAACCAGTTCCCAAAAACCTCAAGAGGATGCCCTTCTCCAAGCAAGCTAGTGTAAAGCACAATTATAAAGCAAGAAAATTTTGACTCTCATATCTTCTTGTCTCCCATTTCAGGAACCCCTGTTATCTTATGGCCTTGCTCCGCCACCTGGGTATTCTCTAACCTAGTAGTAATGGCCTTCCCAGCCCACTGAGAAGAGCAGATTTTCAGACATATTCTGTACAGTTTGCGAGTCAAGACATAGGCATCTGGTTATGAATTGGCAACCCAGATAGCCAACAATAGTATGATTATTACCGTGGAGTGTCCACTTCGTTTCAGACACCATTTACTGCTTAATCCTCAAACCCATCTTGCAATTTAGGTAACATTCTCCCTACTGCACTGAGGAAGAGACTGAGGACAAAAGAAGTTGAATAATTTGTGCAGGAGTAACTTTCCCTCATATTTTCTGAATTGAGTTTTGAAAGCTAGGAAGCTTGCCAAAAAAAATTTTAGGACATTCAAAAGGACAAACTAAATTAATGTTTCTTTAGTGAAAACTCTTTGATCCTAGAAACCAAACTGTGACAATTTTAAAACATGTCTGCAAATGCTTTGTCACACCCACCATCAAGAGATGGAATCATATCCTTGAATCTTGGCCAAGGGACTCTCTTATTACCAAACAGAATGCAGAATGTAGGCCTAACTTCCAAGGCCGGGCCATAAAAAGCAATGTAATTCATGCCCAGGCCACTGGTATAGTGGCATCTGGAGCCTTGAGTCACCATGTGAGAGGGCTGACTACCATAATGTGGCAATGCTGTAAGGAAGCCGAGGCAATATGGAAAGACCCATATGGTGTGGTGGTAGACAGCCCCAATTAAGCTCTCAACAAAACTGGGATCACTTGGCATCAGCTGTGAACCATGAGAGTGAGTAATCTTGGATGTCCAGACTGGTTGAACCTCCAGATAATTGCAGCCCCAGTCAACTTCCAATGCAATCATACAAGACACATCAAATAAGAGCTGCCCTGCTGAGTCCTTTCCAAATTGTGAGAAAAAGAAAATGGTCCTTTTAAGCCACTGAGGTTGGGATAATTTTTCACATAGCAATAGTAACTGAAATGCAAACCAATTTCAAAAGCCTATCGATAAAAATCATTGAAAATTTGATTTTTAAAAACTGATTTTGAAAATGCATGACAGTAAAAAACAAAAACAAGGATCTAGACCCACCATTTAAACTGCAAAATATCACAAAGGTTTTACTGAGCTTCTCTCTTAACCGTTTTTTGTAAAAGATAATATGGTAAAGAAAACATCAGGCAGTAAATCTGGTTCTAACCCAATTTTTCCCTTAGGACTTTAGACAAATAACTTCCTCTCTCTGCCCCCTACTGGCTTCCCTCATGATTCAGTTAAGAGAGTAAAAAGCACTGACTTCTCAAGCCCCTTCTAGTTCCACGACCTTGAGGCATTCAGTGTCAGACTGGGGTCAGTAAAAGATCCTCATGCTAAGAAACCAACCTTCTACTTTTGGCTTTGTGGGTTCAGTGGTGGCTGTTTAAGGGGCAGACTCAGAAAATGAGGAATGAGAGACAGAATTGGTGGTATGTGTTCATCTGCTTGAAACTTGCCCAAGAGTCTCAAGAGAACAGGTGTGCCCTCAGAGATCTAAGGTAAGGCATGAAGCTCCTCTAAAGGTATCCCCTGGGATCCATAATAGATAGACATGTCAAAAAGGTCAGTGTTCACTGCAGGTCAGTGAACCCTCTTCTTACCCCCATCAAGTGATATCCCCTGACCTTTCTTAAGATAGCACTATGCTATTCTAAAATAACAGCCTACATTTGGCATAATTCCCAAGGAGTATTTCTTTTCCTTTCAGTTCACAGATATTGGCCAGTAGCTTCTGGGGCATGAAGTTATTCCTGCATTCAGCTCCCAACTCCACAATTTTCTATTAATGCCTTTCTGTCCACCTGGCCCACTCTCTCTTAAAACCTCCACTCTGCTGTCTTCTCAAAAGGATCTGTTGATGACTTAGTTTACACTCAGGCTATTGACCAACTTCTGTACCTCAGCACTATTGATATTTGGGGCCAGATAATTATTTAAGTTGAGGTGGGGGTAACCATCCCATGCAGTGTAGAATGTTTAGTAGTATGGCTGGTTTCTACCCAAAGGATCCCAGTGTAGAACCCACCCTACCCCTGCTTGTGACAACCAAAAATGTCTACAGACATTACCAAATGCAAAATTGGCACTGGACAAGAACCACCATACTAATACATTAATGACTAATTCCTGTGTTACATGGTAACCCTTCCAGTGTATCTAATGAGGACAATGATATAAATCAAAACAATAAAGTTCTGCTTGTTTCAGGGATCAATGAAAGCCAAGTCAGAGAGATTTTCTTGGGCATGGATCCTTGTAGTCATCTCACAAACTAGCGATTCCCAGACAATCACTACTTTTTACTTTCACTCAAAAACAGCAGATTTTTAGATAAGACATATGAACCATCAGATACACACACACATACACACAGGGTTAAATAACAACTAGTTGAATTTAGCATATTTCACTCCATAGTTATGTCTCTCATCTACTCAATGGCTTGAAAAAAAATCAACAACCAAGAATTAAAATAAGGGTGTGGTTTTGGTCTAGCATGAGACATTACATCTATTTTTGGATGATTATTAGTACTTCCTCCCTCTATGGTGATTGGTTCTGTTATATTAAAGGAGAACATTCAGCACAATCTAGAAGGTACAGACTAAGATTTTTCTTTGTTTTATTTCTAACATTTTCCATGATTTGTCCATGATGAGACTCAGTTATTGAAAAACACTGAGCTAATCTAATTGGATGATGTGTATGGAGTGGATAATCTATGTCAGAGACTACGGATGCAGTTATAAACAAGTCACTAAGACCTTAGTTCTCACATAGCTCTCAGTCTAAGAAGTGTTGTCTCAACTAATGTTTGGTTATGGTAAGATTAGTAGACATAATTGTTATATGCTCCAGTTCCCTTTATTCTGCTAAATAAGTATAAATTGCTTCCTTAGCTCTAGTAAATTAGCTCTTTTGGCTTAAAGAGAGAGAAATAAATTAAAAGTCATACAGATGAGTTAGCATAACTGATATGGAAACTTCTTGCCTCCATTAATAAAATAAGGCCCAAACACTTTAAGGTTGGGCTCAGGGGAGAAGTTGGGAGATCAATTTATGGAGAACAGCAGCTCCAGCTCAGAGACTGATTGCCTGCTCTTGGGGATTCACCTTCCTTCCAAGCTAGTCATGTAGTAAGTTACAGAACCAGAACACAAACTTTACCCATGACTCCAACTATTGTGTTACAAGAAGAGAAAATGGATTTGGTAGATGGCTAGTTTGGGTCTAACATTGTATAGTTTCCCTTTCTTCCACTAAGGGTTTCCCAAGAGGTATGATTTCTTGCCTGACTTTGGTAGGTCTCTTTCTAGTGGGTGCCATCTTTCCCTTGCCACCTGGTTACCCTAAATTATGTTTAGAGTCACCAAACTATAGTAATCCAGAGACACTGGATTTACTATCCTGCCAACTAAGGCAATTTTCCAAATTCTTGTTTTCTGTATGAGAACCCATCCCATTCATGAAAGATTTACTCTGGCATCAATTACACTTTTCAGGAGGAACCAACCCTTTAATCTCAATGATACGCACAATATTATATATGAAAAAAACTCAAACAGTGACAAGAGGGAGTTAGCATATCATACAACCTGTGGTCAAGGTTGAAAACACAAAGCCCTTATATTTGTGGATGAGTTATCTCCTAAAACATAGTCATCAACAGCTAAGGTCTGTATCTAAGGTGTAAGAATTCTTATAGTCATTCCCTTGCTTGAAGGCCAAATTGCTGGTAAGCATCTCAGAACACCTGTAAATACTCAGATTTAAGTTGCTCTGAAAAGATATTATTCATCCCCTCTGGATAGCATACCTTCTTCATCTCACAAGGCACAACTCAGAAGTATTTCAAGCCATGTCATGACACTATTGGACCAGCTGGCCCATACCAAGCACCTCTGAGGAAACTCAACCATGATTTCCATTCCAGTAATTCTCATCTGCAAAGCAAAACGTTTCCAACCAAATATATCCAAGAACCTCAGTGTTATGTGGTCAGCCACAATGAGAATTTGTGGTAATATTTCTTATATTAATTATGGCCACAGTGTGACAGCTAAACAGAAAGCAGTTTGGAAACAAATTAGTCATCTTATTCATCTTTCCAAATATCTATGACTTCATTACCAGATCATCCAAGTCCAAAGAGTTGGTTAATAACATATTTTTCATCTGTATCACTATTATAGTTCCTGTTGATCTCTTCTTTAATAAACAAAGGTGTTAAAAAATTAATCATTAGGTAACATGTAACAGGTGACAGCATTTTGTAAACCATGCTCCCAGAAAGGGCACATCTACCATCTATTTATGAATATCCTGGATGCCTCTTTGGAATGTGAACATCCCATACTGGAGCCATAAAGACTAACAGATGTCACCCTAGAACTCCACCAGGGAAACTTTGCCTTCTTGAAGTAAATTCCTCTTCTTGATGACTTCCCACCAGGTTCTTCAAGCACCCAGACTGTATTTTATGAAGCATAGGGAGAGTAAGAAAGAGTAAACAGTTTTTAGATGAAGATCACACTGAATACTAATGGACTGTATCTTGTCTTTTTCATAGTCCATACCCAAGAAACCAGAAGACTCCAGAAAATCAATGTCAGCAGGCTGTTATAAAATCAATGAGGGTTGAGAGGTTAAATAAATGGGAAAGGTAATAGAAAAAAAAAAGAGCTTCACAGAGTGGATGTGGTATTCCACTATGGATCAAGTCTTCAAGGGTCAGAGATTATGATGGGACAGTGGGAGGAAAAATAGTCTATTAAAAGATTCAGCAACCAAGCCCTGAATGTTTGGCAATTAGCCAGTTAAGTCACAATTTTAATAGCCCAGAAAAGTGCCTGCAGCTGTGTAGGATCACATAACCCACAAAGAGGACATCGGGCGACTCTCCTCTAATTGCCAGGGCTGAATTCCAAAAACTAAAGAGATACTCTACAGGCTCTTCATTTAATGCTCCCACTTAGGGAGTACAAATTTGTTTCGATTTTCCTTTCTGGAATTCAGGTTTATGTTGAATTATCAAATAAATGTCATAGTGATGGAAGTTGCTTGGGATTGTGACCCTTTCAATGAATCTGAGAGACACGCCTGGGACACCAACACCAAAGATCCAGTGGTACCTCCCTGCCTTAGTTGAAGGAAAGGAAATGAAAATTACTGGTTGAAAATCACCTAGAAGTAAAGTCACGGAGAGTCGTGACTTCCTTCATAAGTAATAACTTGACAGAATGTTCATTTATCTGTCCTATCCATCCATTCAATCAATGGTTTATTAAAGTGATGTGATACTCATTAATACATTAAGCAATTGATGGGGTGGGGGAGCACTCAAAGGGTGCCACCAGAATGGAAGTCTTCAATCCAACTTCAAAACAAGCCAAAAAAGACACAAAAATATTGATGAATTATTACAATCAAGTACAAATTGAATTTAATACAAGAGAGCAGTTAATGGGAAATCAGGGAAAGGTCTGAGAGGAAAAGGAAAATCTAACTGTGAAAAGCTTCATTTTGGAAATAAAGTTAATGGAGATGAACAATGTTGAAGTGGGAAGTTCTTTCCAAAAAGAGGCAACAGTTCTTTTGGTTAGCCATGGCTCTCCCAACTTCAGGGTGGAAACCTCTTCTAAAACCCTTGTGAATTATTTCTGACTGGCCCTGTCTTAAGTTTGGCTCCCATCTTCTTGAAGTTTTGGCTCCCATCTCCCACCAATCTTGAAGATTGGCTGCCATCAACCAATCATGTAAATAAAGCACTAGATTCACCATAATTGAAAATCAAAGTTCTCTTTCTTCAGGCAGATGTGAGTTGGCCAAATAAGCAAAAGCAGAAAGACTTCAGTCAGAGATGCTGCAAAGGCCTTATCACACCTGGGCTGGATGTTTGACCACGTTAGTTCAAAAGCCCCTTTACTCATTTCTGAACAAAATGAAGTCTACCATTTTAACATCATCCACTTTTATGCCCATTTACCAAGGGTAATTATAATTGTGTCATGCCACTGCACAGGCTATTGTGACTAACTTTATACATAGTTAAGCATTATGACCCTCTACTGGTTTTCAGAGTCTCTATGGTCATTGTCAAGCACCTAATGATGAATGCTTCCTCTAACCTTTTATTTCTCAGGAACACAACTCAAAGTCTGGTGTTTGAGCCACAGAATTGGGAGTATAGGCACTCTTTGTGAGGAACACCGGATAGGTCAGAATCAGAGGCACCGGATAGGTCAGAATCAGCAAGTCCATTGGCAGAGAAATGGCAGAGAATGGCAGAGACATTTTCACAGAGATAAAAACAAATCCTTGAGAGTTTTAAGTAAACTTTTAAATTTAGATTGACAGAAAAGTTGCAAAGATGCTCCTTATCCTGTTTCCCCATTGTTAATGTCTCACAATAGCATGGCACATTTGTCAAAACTAAGACACTGACATTGGTACAATTTTATTAAGTCAATTCTACACTTTCTTTCTCCACTGATGTCCTCATGCTGTTCCAATTTCCCACCCTGGGTACTACATTGCATTTACTTGTCCTGTCTCCCCAGGCTCCTCCAGTCTGTGATAGTTTCTTGGTCTTTCTTTTTTTGTCCACAACCTTAGCAGTCTTGAGGAGTACAAAAGTGTATCCTCTACAATGACCTCCAACTTGAGTTAGTCCAACTTTTTTCTCATTACTAGACTATGGTTATGGGTCTTCAGAGAAGTGCCCTTCCTATCCCATATTGGAGTGCATGATACCCAGATGACATCATGGATGATGACATCACTAATGATGTCATCACTTGGTTCACTTGGGTAAAGTGTTATTTGCTAGTTTTCTCCAATGTGAAGTGACTATTGCTTTCTTTCCACACTCTTGTTTTTTGGAAGCAGGTCACTAAGAGTAGCCTACACTGGAGCAGATGGGATGGAATTAAGCTCCATCTCTTGGATGAGAGAGTATCTACACATATTCTTTATATCCTTGACATTTGAGTGAGAAACACTTTCAGTTCATTTAGTTTTCATGGGAGTATCTACATTCCCTTCCATCCTATTTTTCATAATCACATGCCCATTACTTTGCTTGGAACAGGACTTTCTACAACACTCAATCTGTCAGTACCTCCTGCGACCCTGTCAGGAAATGGACAATATCATGTTGCTCCGATGACTGTTTTGCCATCAGCAGTGGATTCTGGCTGCTGAGAGGTGAAGTGGAAGGATTGTGGAGACAGTTCCTTGGAGGGAGAGCTCGCATTCAAACGCAAATGTGTATCGTAATTAGGCATGATGGGCTATAATTTTCCAACTTCCTTTTGCAAAGTAAATTGCTTTTTGAGTTGAAATGTTCTTTGGCTTTCTTTCCCACAAGTTTGGCCTTGTGTAAAAGTCCCCCTTTTCGAAAAGCCAAATTTGTTTAATTTTATCCTATAACTAATTTAATGCTAATTACACCATGACTACATTAGGCATCACTGGACACATTGTGGAACAAAAATTCTGTCAACCTGGTAACTGTTAAGTAAGACTAAGAGTGTTCAAAGATTAACCTATGAGAGGCTACCTTTGGGCTTTACACTGGTTAAGACGGGGCTGGAGAATACTATGCATCCCGGCTCTCAACACAGCAGACACTTTTAGAAATGTGTTTTCCCCTTGGAACCCAAGAGAATTCTCCTAATGGATCAGAATCTCATATTCTAGAAATCCTCTAATCCAACTATTATCAGATGCATGAATCAATCACCCCTACAATACATAAACGAGGGATTTTCTCATTTTTTAAAAAAAATATGTCCAGGGACTCCAGCATCTCCCAAAGCAGCTTACCCCACTGTTTGAAACTGTAATTATAAAGAAGGTTATCGTTAGGCTAGGCTATTTCTTCATGATTTGCAAATTTACATATTTGCCTAATCTCTGTTTAAAGGGAATGATTAAATTTGTTTAAAAAAAAATCGCTGAATGCCAGTGTATACATTTTGCATAGGAAAATATCTGGGGAAGCAGATGTGAACAGTTGTTATTACTGAGTAGTGGGATTACAAATAATTTTTGCTTATCCAATTTTGTAATTTTTCTGAAATAACCATAGGTTTCTTCTATAATTAAAAAATGCCAAAAGTAAAGTAGGACATAAGCCAGGGGAATGTGTAGTTAGAAACACATGAGTCCAAAACTTCTAACATCCTTGGAGCAGGAACTGCACCTATATTGAAGAGATATCTCCACAGCACTTAATATTCTTGCCTGATACTCATTCATGTTTATATTTTACTCACTTTTGCATCAATTCAACAGACATTTATTGAGAACCCACAATGTGCCAACAGTTCTACTAGGTACGAGAGATGCACAATTAGCAAGATATAAATTGTGCCCATGACACAATGGTGGAGACAGTCATGCAAACAGACTGCTATAGTCTGTTGCATAGGGAAGGGGGTGTATGGCCACTGCATCCTGTACTCTGTTCCGTGGCTCCAGGTCTTGGGGGCATGTCTACCACCACAGTCAGCTCAGATTTGCATACTTATTCCTACAATCTTCCAGTGTTTGATGATAGAGTATCTCCAGGAGGGGACACCTTTTTCTCGTTGGCATGCAGATACCCCATAGGTTAGTGGAGTACTGATGACAGGCCCAACTAATATCATGGGTGTAACATCACTTAGTTTTGGGGTTGGGGGGGGTGGGTAGTGTTGTAGAGAAGTTAGGAAGAGAACGTTGGAACTCTGCCTTAAAACCAGCTGATGCTCATTTAACAAATAAACAAGGCAAAAGGCCATTGTGACCTGAACTAGGGCTGCAAGTACATGTAAGGAAAAGTAAAAGATGATCTTCAGAAGTAGGCTCTGATGAAGTGTTTAGATCTTATCCTACAGGCAATGGAGAGCCTTTGTATTTAAGGCTGTTTCTCACGCTCAGTATGTTGAATGGAAAATGAGTCACTGAATGAATGAATCGATTTATGGGTGAATGAATGAATGAATGAATGAGTAAGCAAATGAATGGCAACCTTGTTGGCTCATCTGGCTCACAGATATCTAGAAGCAATTCTAAGAACACGATGGGCAAATTCTTCTCTTCCCTGACTTTCCTTCAGCCATCACCCAGATCCCTCTATCTTATCCCTTGTGGTAAGGCATCATCACAGACGGAATTAAGAGTGACAGTGCAGTCCACTACACAGCCACCAGGACACCCACAAACAGGAGACACCTGCCATCTGCACAGACATACTGGACATCTTTTGTCTGCCCAGTCTCCACATGCAGACACACATGCAAACGTGCATACAAATACACACACACACACACACACAGTCCAAACCTATCTGAGAACTGTTCTTCCTTTTTCATTCCTGGTGACTGTGGGGACAAGTCATATTCACACAGCTTTAGCATGCCCACTTGTCCCAAAGAATTGGTCCAGGGGTAGGCAGCTCCCTCAAACTTGGCCGCTTAATCTATTTTGCAGGACTGTGGAAGGTGGTATAGTCTCACTGTGGGGCCTTGACTCTATCATGTTAACTGCTGGCACCATGTTGCAGCATGTGGAGAGAATTCACAGAAAGAGCCAGGAGAACCCCATCAACGACAAGAAAGAAGAGTGAGCTGAGGTCTAAACAAAGGAAAAACAGGGAACTTCGTGAGTCCTGCCTGGAGCTAAGTGCTGGTTCCAGCTCCTTCTGGAGATGTACATCCACTTGCGGGTCTGGTGAGAAACCTCTTTATCTCTACAATCAATTCCCACGTATGTGTAAACTCGAGTTGTGTTTAAATGGATTTTATGAAACTCAAAGTGTGTTTGAAGTGGGGTTTGATGGGATCCAAAAGTGGACTTAAATTACTTGCAACCAAATGAGCTCTAACCAAGCCAATGGTGAGGAACCACCTAGAGAGAACAGCAAAGTTTTCCGACCCTCTGGGTTTGGGTCTTGGTTCCCCCACTTAATAGCTACATGCTCCTTTGTGCACCCTCTCAGAGACACTCAGACTTTTACAATACTTTCCCCCACAGTCTTGTTGTGGAAACTAGAAATCATGACTGTAAAGTACCCGGTAGTCTGCCTGGCAAATAGCGGATGATAAAATGGGAGTCACCAGTATTGTGTGCACACTAGAAGAACTTTTTTGATACAAATGCTTAACGCTCCCGAGTATATGAGAAATTGGTGAGCTCATGATTGGTTATTAGTACAAATTTGCTTCCAGCTCCACCCCCCACCCCAGAAAGCTTTAGATAGTCCTCCTTATCTTTGCTTTACTATGCTGTGAGTAGAATCCAAGAGAAGAGGAACTCTAGGTCCTGCCCCCTCACCTCTCTTAACGCTCAAGCCTCCAGGAGAGTGTTCACAATCATGACAGATAGCACAGAAAGCAAGGTCCCAGCTTCTAGATTTTGTTGAGTGTATTTTTAACCTCTGCACCTCTCACCAGCACTGAACTTACGAAGGCACCCCTAGAGCAACCAGATAAAGGGTATTTAGCATGCGGCTTCCTGCTCCCTTTGTTTGGAAGCTTAATTACAATGTTGTCATTGGTGCTGATTTGGATAGGCCAACAGTGTACACGGGGCCACAGAGTTCTTGCAGAGACAGCCTTTTGTCAGCATAAACAGAGGGAAGAGATGCCTTGAATATTATTTTTGTTCTCTGAAATCCAACATGCCTATTTGGAGTCTTGATATTTTTGATATTTTTCTTATTCTCTCCTGCCAGCCTTAGCCCTGGAGAAAATCAAGGGGGGAAGGGAAAAGTGAAGCAGGAGTCCCCAGCATCTTGAATGAGAGCCACTCTTACAGAACCTAGGCGGTACCTATAAAAATCAAACCTTGTCCACCCAGGAAAGGGTGAGAGCCGTCTCCTGCAAGTGAGAATTCCTGAGGGTGAATCTGAGAAGACTATATTGACACTCCCCAGGAGGGTGGTAACAATGTCAGGGAGACAAGAACTTCAGAGATGGCTGTTCACTATGACAGTACAAACAGTGGGAGCTGCAAAGACTTTTCTATCCAAGAAGATACAAAATTAAGACTAGCAGAGCATTTGTAGAAAGCTGTTCTTCTTGTGCCAGAGTCTCACTGGTAGAGATAGACATCAATATTTTAGTCTACAGGTTTTCAAGCACATCCAGACCTACAAAATCAGAAGTCCCTAGGGTTACATTTCAGACATATGAATTTTTCAAAGCCCTATGACACTCTCCTATCATCTCTGATAACATTAAGCTTTTTTTTTCTGCAAAAACCTCAATAAAGGAGAAAATGAAGGACGAGAAGCCCTATTTGGTAGTCAGGAGGAAAACCTAGGGTTAAATTTAAGTAAATAAGAGTTTTGACCATCCCGTGTGCCACATGAAATGTTCATCATTGCACATTGTACACTCCCTGACCTTCACTGACACATTCTGAGCTTCGGTTTTCTCATCTGTAAAATAGAGAGAATGTCTACTTTGAGGGCTTCAGTAAGAGTTAAATGAGATGCCTGTGTAAAGTCCCTCACTTATAGTAGTAACATAACTTGCCCAACATGACACAGTTAGTTGCTGAAAAAGCTGAAAATTATAGCCAGATCAATTGGATGGAAAATCAACCTCATTCCATGCACTATTCTTTATACACCCATATACTCTCACTGGGGAAAAAAAATCTCAAATAATGAGAAATAAAGGAAAACAAAGTCAGTCACTAAACTGCTGATTTCTTTCCATCTTCTTTAGTACCAGAACCAATTTAGTAGAACTTCCCAGCAACCATCTTGGAACATTGAGTGATCTTAAAGAGGGCAACCATGTATTGCAATGTTAAAGCAGAAGGAAAGCCAGAACCGTGAATACATGACATAACAACTCAGGACTACTTACCTCCAGATTTCTTGATGTGAGAAAGAATAAATATAAAATAGTGATTTTTTAGGTTTCCATTATCCATAGTCAAATCTAATCTTAATCAATATAGTCCCCCAGGGAAAGTCCTCAACAAGATTGTGGTGATGACAATTGATAATTATTAGGCAAAAGGCCCAAGTAACACAAAAACATCGATGAAAGTATTCCTGAGGCCAGATGAAGAAAGATGACTGGTTGCCAACAGAGTGATTGGAAAAAAACAAACAGATGACCCTTGAGCTTTAGCCCTTGAGAGAACCTAGATTCAAATCTAGTTTTAACACATACTAGTTGTGTGACATTTTCAAACTTTCTGAGACTCACTTTTCGTTTGTTGGTTTGCTTGTTTTGTTTTGCTTTGTTTTAGCTGGAGTAAACTGGAATAATACCCACACAACAGAGATGAGATGATGCGTCTATGAGATATTCAGGTGAAGATGCCACATTGGCAGAGACACATTTGTGTGATGACAGAACCAGAACCTGTTGAGAAGGAAATAGGGTGCCACTAATAATTACAATGGGATAACAAGTACATTGGGAATGTCCCAGAAGCTAGAATGTTTGGGCATCCTAAATTGAGTCTGGAGTTTTCTGGAAAAGGTCAAGACTAGGGATATTGCCAGGAGCATCATTTAGATAAAGATGGTATGTGATTTTTTTAATTAAAAAAAAATTTTTTTTAAGTTTATTTATTTCCGAGCAGAGAGACACAGTATGAGTAGGGAAGGGGCAGAGAGAGAGGGAGACACAGAATCTGAAGCAGCCTCCAGGCTCTGAGCTGTCATCATAGAGCCAGACATGGGGCTTGAACTCACAAACTGTGAGATCATGACCTGAGCTGAAGTCAGACACTTAACCAACTGAGTCACCCAGGCACCCCTTTTTTTAAAAAAAATTTTTTTAATGTTTAAGATGGTATTGTGATTAAGATGACCTGGGGAGAGAGGGCACCTGGGTGGCCCAGTTGGTTAAGCAGCAGACTCCTGATTTTGGATCAGGTTGTGATCTTGCACTTTGTGAGATCACCTGTGTCAAGCCCTTCACTGACAGCATGGAACATGCTTGAGATTCTCTCTCTCCCTCTCTCTCTGCCCCTCCCCCACTTATGCTCTCTCCCTCTCTCAAAACAAATAAACATTTTTTAAAAATGATGTAGGGAGACTATACAGAGAAAAAAAAAAAAGAGGAACCCAAGAGAACCTTGAGCTTTCCAGTGTTATAAGACAGGGAGAAAATGAGGGGCCAGTAAAAAATTTGAGGAGAAGCAGTCCTCACCCCAGGGCACTAGATGTTGAGAAATGACTGAGTGGTATCCTGGCATGAGGGCAAATAATTTTGAGCATATCACTATTTCAGGTCTTTACAAAATCACAACAGAGTCGCTCAAAGGTCCTTCATTTCAAAGAACAGTGATCACAATGTTTCTAATATGGACTTCCAAGCCACAGAGAACAGAAGAATCTGTGTATGTGAAAGAATGAAGGAAATAGCCAATAGAGTGAAGATTTACCAGCAAATGCACAACATTGCTATGTTTATACTCTAGCACAACCTAGTGGCAGTGTGTGTAACAGGCACGTGTAGACGAGGATGGAGTGGATGTCACTGTTAAAATTCCACCTTCAGGTCTCAGTTCACCACTGTGGCCTCACCGTACTCATCTGGAGCACTGGATGAGCAGTGAGATGGATGCCCCAAAACAACCTAGAGAATGCCTTAAGCACCCTTCAAGAAAGATATTTTCAGGAAAGCAAAAGTAGCCTCATCTGTCGTTTTGAGGCAGCAGAAGGGATTTTTTAGTAGCCAGGACATTAACTCAAGTCTTCCTCATTCAACTCATTCTATGTTCTGGGGAGGCACTTACCCATAACCCAATGGCAAACAGTGAGTGAAAGAGCTGCGGCAAGTTTTCCTCTCCTTACACATTACAGAGTATCATGGCACCCAATAAATGAACCAAATTCATTGAAAACTCAGGCTACTCTTACTGGATTCCAAGTGAATTCAACTGAGAAAGGAACCCCTTGGAGGCCCCCAGCCTTGGTATGCAGGAATGGCAGAATAAAGTGGCACGCATTTAAACAATTCTGAAGAGGGCAAGTAAGAGTTGAGTTGTCATTTGCACCAAACTCAGCTAATGCACGGTATTCTTACTGGCTATACTCCAGTATGTGGAATCCCTAAGCCACAAGGTCTGTAGGTTAGACAAGATTCAGATGCAAGAAGCTGACCACAACATCAGTGAAAAGAAAAGACCCTTCCTAGAACCCCCCAAACCTTTGCTTTGGATTAGAGGTCAAGCTGATGGAAAGGAACTCTCATCCTGGAAGTAAGGTACCTTGCCACATCAGGGGTCCAATCAACATTCAGGCCTTAAGGAGCTAAGTTCCTACTGCTTTTCACAAAAGAAGGTCTCCAGGAGTCCCATTGGATCATCAACAGAGTCTCCTAAAAACTGAGCCCACACAAGTAGACTGGGGTGGAGGACTGAGGCCACTTCTCACAAGTTTCATTGGAAATGGCACCTCCAAGCAGAGTGTGAACTCACTTCCTACCCCCACCCCACCAAGTCCAAGGTCACTGTCAAATAACCAGTTTCAGATTTCAAATATAACACCATCATAATATTTCAAATAGAAAAAGTGGCATACATGTTGCATATAAAGAGTTCCTTAATTGAATTGTTCAACAAAACTAGAAACAGTATTGGATTCCCATTTCCGCCAGGTTTATAAATAATTTCAATTTGTCAAGGCTCAGTTATTAGCAAATATAGTCCTTGAAATGTCAGTGGTAACTCACATATTTTATTTCAAATGTAGTTAATGACTGCTATATAGAATTCTACTAATTGTTTTTTAGCACTACACTAATTCTTAGCATTTCAAAGAACCTGGGTAACACACAGCATTTTATAAACAAATATTACTATTTTTCCCTTTGGGCATGGAGAATGAGAAGCACCGTGAAGCTGGGTCATTTTCCTGAGACCACCCAGCAAGTTGAAGAAGAACTAGAAAACTCAAGATCTGCTAGAATTGAAATGGTACTATTGGGCTATGTCTGGGTTTCACTCTCTAAAAACCTTATTATTATAGATATATGTTAGGATTCAGATTTGGTGAATCAACTTTTCTTCATGGATGAACATATTCAAAAGAACAGCCTGAAAAAAATAAAATTAAAAATAAAATAAAATCTAATAAAAAATGATACTACTGGGAAGTGTCATCATTATCCATTCATTCGCCCCATATTAGAAAGCACCTACTATGGAGAAGCCACTGTGTTAGGTGTGGCAGGACATTAAAAGGTGAAGAAGAAATGCCTTTCAGGAGCTTAAAACCTAGGAGAGGGCAGGGTAATGCCCCATATATGATCAGTTTGATCATATAACATCATAATAGAATATAACAGAAACTGCATAAGATAAACTATATAATATAAAGTATATTATATCTACTTGACATAGATACTCAAATATCTAGACTATAAGGCAGCTTTAGGTTACTCCTGTAAAAGAGATATAAGGTTCCTATATGGCCATGAATGATGGTCATCAGAAGTGACTCTGAGACAAGAGCTAGCAGTTGAGGCAAGAAGCCTGAATTCTGCCCCTGACCCCATTGCTGATGAACTCACCAGTTGCTAAAGGAACACCATTTCCTCCTTTTAGACTGTATCTTCGTGTTTCCAATGGGAGGCATGTAAGTGTGAGAACAGAAGACTGTGTTCTATAAATCTGATCCTAATATCAAGGGGAGTTTCCTGAAGGAAAAGATTCTCTTGCTTGAAAGAAATAAACTGGCAATTTACAAAAGCAGAAATGCAAATGGCTAATAGGCTTATAAAAAATGCTCAATCACATTAGTAATCAAAAAAATGCAAATGAAAACAAATTACCATCTTTCCCCTCTCGAATGGGCAGATTTAAAAGCATGATAAAATCTAGCCTGGGTGAGGGGGAGAGAAAATAGGCATTCTTCTACACTGCTGAAGAGACAGACCTTAAATTCAACATTTCTGGATGGGCAATTTAGAAATACTTAATCAAAAGCCTTTAAAATTTACAGACCCTTTGACCCAACAATTCTACTGCAATTATTCCCAAGAGATGGAGACAAACGTCTATTTGCAAGGATGTTTATTACTGTTGCTAATTGTTAAAAACTGAAAACACTCTAAATGTCTAACATTAAATAAATTGCCATAATACAATGGAATGATATTCAGTCATCAATAATGATATTGTTGTAGGACATTTTTATGAATGCAAAAATATATTTGTGTTGTATTATTAAATGTACAAAATACATTCACAGCGTGTCTGGCTTTTTTTTTTTTTTTTTTTTTTTTTGCTTAAACATGCATTTATATGGATAAATGCATAGAACAAAATATGAAATGATAAAACATACATACATTGTCTTCAGCCTTTCTATCCATGGGCAGTCTCTGTTTGCCTATGATAATTCAGTGCATGCCTTTCTCTCTCCTACAAGTACCCTCTACTTGATTTTCTAACCTTCCTGAGCCTTCAAAATGTAACTTGTTCGAAGCAAAACAGCAGCACCCCTATGTTTATAGCAGCGTTATTTACAATGGCCAAACTATGGAAGTAGCCCGAATCCATCAGTAAATAAATGGATAAAGATGTGGCAAATACATACAATGGAATGTTACTCAGCCATAAAAAAAGAATGAAATCTTGCCATTTGCAGCAACATGGATGGACCTGGAGGGTATTATGCTGAGTGAAATAAATCAGAGCAAGAAAGACAAATGCCTTATGATTCTGCTTATATGTGGAACCTAAAACAAAACACAACTAACTAAAAAACAAACAGGTGGTTGTCTTAAATACAGAGAACAAACTGGTGGTTGCCAGAGGGGAGCTGGGGTGGGGGCAAAGTAGATGAAGGGGATGGAGAGGTACCAACTTCCAGTTATAAAAGAAACAAGTCACAGAGATGAAAACACAGCATAGACAATGCAGTCAGTAATACTGTAGCAGCGTTGTATGGTGTCAGGTGGGGACTACATTTATCATGGGGAGCCGTGTTTAAAGCACAGAATTGCCAAATCAATGTTGACACCAGAAAATAATACAACATTGTATGTCAACTGTACCTCAACAATATAAAGAAAAACAACAGTCCCAAAACAGAGTCACTTATGCCAAGCCCCTCATCACCAAACAAGACTTAATTTAGTTAGAGTTTCAGCTCCCCCAGAAATGGAACCTTAAACCAGTGATTTGGGAGTAGTCAGATTAGCCCTCATGAGGTAATCTCCCTGATAGACCTTGCTGTCCCCTGAAGGAAAATAACCTTGCAATCATCAACCCCCTTTTTGCCTCATATGACTTCTTGGTCTCTGCCCCTTTCCATCTACAAAGGTCTTCCATTTTGTCCTGCTCCGCAAGCCTCCTTTCTGTCTGCTAGATTGGATACTTCAGATTCAAATCAATTTTTGCTCACATGAACTCTTAAAATGTTTGTTTCCATTTACTTTTCAACAGTTCTGTCATCAGAAAAGGGAATTGAAGGAGGCTCCCAATAGTCCCCAGGAGCAATGAGCAACCAGAGGTAGGTTCTTTTTTAGCCCTTGAGCTCACTGCTTTCTCGCTGTCTCTGGAGGTGGTGGGTAACCCCTCTCAGACCTCACCTCTGCAGCTTTTGCGTTATGCGTTTTCAGACTTTATTGGAGCATTTCTTTTCCAGGACTGGATCCAGAAACTAGCCACAATCAGGCTTAAAAGCCAGACTAAGTTTGAGAAACCACACTGGGTCCAGCCAGGGAAATACTGGGTCTGACTTAAGCTGGACTAGGGTACGTGTGAGGCCTTAGGTGAATAAAATTTTGTTTTATGGCTGAACAAGCAGGTTACCCTTACCAAAGATAATATGGAATTACATTGACCATGGTGTAACTTTTACCTAGATAACTTTTAACCTAGATAAGCGTATTCATTTATGAAGTGTCCTGGAGAAAAAGGGATCTCAGCCAAGTACTCACCATAAAGAACAGAGGGAAAACTATTTTTCCTCCTCTACTGTTTCTGCTAACCAAGATGAGACATGCTGGGACACCAAGCTTACTCCGGAGCCTGCAGATGGGATTCTAGGAAAACCAGCAGAAGCTCGAAACAGGTGAGAATTCTTACCCAGGACAGCCGTCCCAGGTCTCTGTCTGTGATGTCTGGTTGAAAGTGGAAGATAAAATTTCATGTTGTCCCTGTCTCACCCAAAGTCAAATTGGCAGGCAAAAAACATTTGTTAAGAGTTAGATCTTTAATTGTGGCTTATGGATTTGCTTTCGGGTACCCATTGGTTGTTGACCCTTTCAATCCCAGGGATAGAACTATTGCCTTCTTTTCATCTTCTTTTGTGTCCTCAGAACTTGACGTGGGAACTTTCAGGGTGGGAGCCCCAAAAATATGGCTGCACAGAAATGTGGGTTGCATTTATGGCTAGGGTCCTACCAACTGTTGTCAGCTCTCAGGGAAATTGTTTAACTCTTTCTTTTGGTGATTTTTGGGAGTGGCCTTAAGTCTTGGGAGGATAGTATCTTTTGCATCCTCTTTAGGAATGCCTCTTGCATCCAAGGAGTTGTTCAATACCACCAGGAATATTTACTGTTTGTCCAGCCGAAACCTGACAAGACATTCAAAACGATTTTTGGGGGGCGCCTGGGTGGCTCAGTTGGTTGAGCATCCGACTTCAACTCAGGTCATGATCTCAGAGCTCATGGGTTCAAGCCCCGCGTTGGGCTCCGTGTTGACAGCTCAGAGCCTGGAACCTGCTTCAGATTCTCTGCCCCTAACCCACTCACATTCTCTGTCTGTCTGTCTGTCTCTCTCTCTCTCTCTCTCTCAAAAATAAATAAACATTTAAAAAAAATTTTTAAGATTTTTTTTAAGGTACCTCTATGGTCAGAAGTTGGCCAAATTGGAAGCTGATACTCAGAGCCAGGCAGGAACTTACTTTTGGCCTTCTCCCCCAACCTCAAATGAAGCTATGTACCCAAAGAGAAAGAAAAATATCTGAAGGCTTGTAGAAGGTTTACTGAATCATTCTAAAAACACACAGTCCTAGACCCAGGACATAGGAATCTTTGGATCTCCATATTAGTTGAAGATCTTCCCCCTGATATAAAAAAGCAAATTGAAGAAAATATAGTTGGATGGGTGGGTCAGTTTCTTGATATCATTCAAGTTGCAAACCAATTCTTTGAAAAACTGCGAACAACTGTATTTGTGTTACAAGTTGAGTTTTTACAAGAATAGAAATGAGGCTCTAGGGGCACCTCAGTGGCTCAGTCAGTTAAGTATCTGACTCTTGATTTCGGCTCAGTCTTGATCTCACAGTTTGTGAGTTCAAGCACCACATTAGGTTCTGTGCTGACAATGCAGAGCTTGCTTGAGATTTCTCTCTCTCTCTCTCTCTCTCTCTCTCTCTTTCTCTCTCTCTCTCTCTCTCTCTCTCTCTCTCCCTCCCTCCCTCCCTCTCTTTGCATCTCCCCCACTTGTGTGCATGCTTCTCTCTCTCCCAAAAGGTTTGCAGATATTATAAAAGATCTGGATGTAGGGAATAAAAGTCCTTCCTGGTAGAGCTCACCTTCTGTCACCTGTGCCTTTTGCGATCCAAGTACTCTACCTGGTCTTCGCTGGGAACCCAGGTAATTTTGATCAGAAGGAATTTTGTACAAAAGGAAAGGTTATCTTGAAAATGAGGTCTATGAAAAAACTTAGAAGTCTCTTTCATAAATATTAGTAAAAAGCTGCACCCATCTAAGTAGTTAATCTTAACAGATTCCATCTGCCAAAAGCACAATCTAGATCCAACTGTTCTTTTATAAACTAGTGAGTTTTGCATTATTATACCTGTCTCATGGCTAAAATTTTTAAAATGAAAGCTCTAAGGTCTCTGTGCCTGTGTATGTATATTATAGATGTGTGATTTTTTTTCTACCTCTGGATGGTATTGTCAAAGTTAATTTGTAAAGAGCTCAGTTTACTTGGCTTAAAGACAAAAAAGCATTATATAATCAAGTATACTCTCAGAAATATAGAAACTAACCCCAGTGTTTCTCAAATTCATGTGATCTAGAATACTCTTTGGGAAATAAAAGCTAGCTTGAGGGTGTTGGTTTAATTAAAACAGGCATGTCTTTAGGGTTATCAGTATGAGATATAATACTTCTATGCTACCTAGGTTTACTAAAAGTCAAAAACAGTGTTTTCTCTGTTACAGAATGTTTCAGCAAGAAAGATGACTTAAAATGATGGTTAGCTGTTTAATAACTCATGGAATTTTTATAAAGAATCTAAACATAACTGTTAGGAACAAGTAAATCAAATAGATGTTAAGATTAAAAGTTTCCAAATGAGCTTTTCAATAATAATTATGCTGTATGGTATGGTATGGTAACCATTTTGATAACTTGAAACTTTCAAGTTTTGGTGGGATGAGTTAAATAATGGATATTCATTGAATATCTAGATCATTTCCAAATAAGATCTGAAACATTAGTTACTGAATACAGGTTTGTACACCCAGGGTTCCTTTTACAGAGGAATTAAACATAGTCGGGTCTATTAGTAACCATGTTTTGTGCCACATTGAAAAATTTACTATCAGGAAGAATATACTTCTAGAAATTATGAAACGTAGTTCTATGTTTGCCAATCCACATGATGCTAATGTAACAGACAGTCCACAATTGCTTACTTCTTAGTTTTCACTAGGAATAAAAGAGCCTAAGGATTAAGAATTCTAATCAATATATGTAATTAAAACTCTTTAGAAATCATAAGGGTGAAAGGAAACAGCTGTGTAATAAAAGTAGGTTAGGAAAGTTAAATGGTTGTTCCAGAATGAACAAAGGAAAAAAAAAAGGACAAAAAAATGAATGGATATAAAAAAGTTGTCGAAGGTTTGTTGAAAAGGAATCTTGGAAAAGGAATTTTATGCATGGTCAAGCTGGCTGAGATAGGAATGATTTTACGTTTTTAGAAAATGAGTTTTCATGTCAAAAGTACACTCAAAGTAATTATCGCCAGACAAGACTAGTCACCACCCACCTTCTCCTGCTCCCACTTCCCTAATCAAATGAGAGGAATTAAAAGTCAAGAGGTGAAGAGAGAAGGCACTGGAACCCTCCCCCAAATTAGTCTGACCTGACTTCTAGTCATCCTCGAAAACAAGAGCTGCTCAGGACTAGCTGGGGAAATTGGCCTGAGACCTGCAGCCTCCGAGACAATTCTCCTCCAGTCCTGATGGTTTCCAGAGAGGAATGCCCGGGTCAGTCACTCAGACAGCTCACTCCTTACATCTTGCTCCCAGGAAAATAAAAGATAGGCCTGTCACAGCCAGTAATTGTACCAGTGCTCAGTGGTGCCAAGTTTTCATAGCTCTGCTCTGCTGGGAAAACATTGGGCTTGTTTGCTAAGCAAATCTCTGCTGGCCATGATGGGGAGGGAGAGATGGTCCTTAAGGCAGTAACTACTTCTTGCTTGGCTCCATCCTCCCTGACCCTGCTGGGCTTGCTCAGAAACCGTCCTCGGGGCCACTCAGTGCGGGGGAATCAGGACCTAGCACATCACCACGTTCACACTTGTCACTTTGAAAGTGGGAAAGCAAGGTCCATAAAAAATGAAATGACTTACCCAGGGCCACACAGCTAGTTCCCTAGCAAAGTGATGGCCCACGTCCACCAATTCTCTTCTCTTTTCAGTACTAGTTACTATTATCAGAGTAGATTGGCCATGAATTGTATGGAGTTTGAGGTTCAGAGCCCCCACCAGCATGGGACCCTTTCAAGACCTGAGAGGGGTCCCAGCTATGTGTTTACGTGGTCGTACGTTTGTGCATAATTTGCAGAAGGAAGGTATTTTAACCACAATTAAGACCCTGTTTCTTTCCTCTCTGACTTCCTGCAGGTACTTTTCCCACATATTGAGTGACACTAGAGTTGAGTTAAGGACTCAGTCATCCGGTTTCAGCAGGATTTGTTTCCATGATTTACAGTAACCTTTGTGTATAGTTAACTTACTGCTAGCCATCCTGTGCAACAATGGCTTCCAATGGCTTCCAGAAGTGTTCCTACCTCCACAGACTCACCATCATCATGACATGAAGGTCCCATCATGATGGGAACATAGCCTGCAGCATCCAGCCCCAGATGTGGGGAATGCTACAGCCATAAGGCATACAATGTTCAGAGCCAGAATATGGTCTATGAAATATTCTTTCAAAACTTAACAGCTCTTATAAAAGAATCTTAACAGAGGTTTTCTCAAATTTGACAATAATCTTAAAAGTTTACCAGACATGACCAAACACAAGTTGTCAAGCTGAAAAAAAAAATTCCCATAATTATCCATAGTAAAAAGTAAATTTTGATCAGTCATGCTAGAAAACAGGTTGAATTACCCTTATTCTCTTTAGAAAATGGAATTATAAGATGCCATGTGAATAGGGCAATCAAAGAATATTCAGTCAAAAACCTTATGAAAAAAGAATTATAAATAAGTGTCAGGAAGTCAATTTAAAAAATAACGTTATTTTTCTGGATTTTGGGATGCTCACGGTATTTGTCAGCATTTTAAAGATCACTACTTTGCAAAGGTTTACTTTTCTAAATAAATATTCCCATTTTCTTTAATTTTGTATTTGTAATTTTGTATCCTTTTTCTCAAAGAGGGAGCTAAAAGATGTAGAAACTGCAGGTCTTACAAAACCTGGGTCCACCCCTGATTATCAAATTACAGTATTTTATATTAATAACAATATTTAACAAGAATCTTCTAAGTACAGCAAAGAATTGTAGTGGAAATATTATCCCTTTTCACTTTACATCATCCTCATTTTATCTCATCATATACATGAGATATAGAGAAAGAAATATAAATATATGTGGGTACATTGATAGATAGATAGATATGAAAAAGTTTGAAATTTCCCATTCCCTTTTAAGCAGGAAACACTTCAGATCATTTCCGCTTTCTTGGAGAGGATGCATGCTCATAATAATGAAAATTAATTATTACTCTCGTCAGTGTGTGAAGGTGAGCAAGCTTCTGCTTGGACATAGAATTGCCATTTTTTGCTTTTGTCAAAGGAGTTACCATTAGTGTCTTCCCTTTTAACCTTTAATCCCTTGGTCCCAGTGAAATGATTGGCTTGAAAACTAGATCAAAAGGCTATTTAACTGCATGTAAAATAAAAGTAAGGCCGCTCTGATTAGAGTAGCATGGGGCTCTCCTAACACCTCGTCTGAACTTACAACACGACACCAGTTTGGGCTCTTCCCATGCATTCATTGGTTGTTTTGGTTCTCAGTTATGTTTCTAGAGTACTGATCTTTCTAGACAACTGAGTTACCAAAAGTGAGGTATTACTATAGAAGCCAGTGGAATTGGAACCAACCCTTACTGATGCCTGAGACTCCGAGGACTGCTGGAGGGGACAAAACAGCCACCCAGCCCGTTCTAGAGAGTCCTGTCTTCTCACCCATGGAGGAGGCTGGAAGCAAGTGTTTGCCATCCTCCTTCCTCCCGTTTCTCTCCTCCCTGCCCCCCTACCAATGATGGAGGAGAGAATGCTGGTTAAATGTAAGTAGTAACGCAATGGTAATAAACCATCTTCCTGTCCCCACTAAGAATTCTAGAGCGTGGCTTGCACTTTGATGCACATCCAAAAGGCTTCCGAGAAAGTGCTTCTGAGAAGCTCAACATTTTGGTAGGATGGGAAGAGTTGGCAGGTGAACATTCACCAAGCATCTGCCGTGTGCCAAGACTGCACTGGCACCTTTGCAACGCTGCCTCCTTTTCATCTTTACCACAGGTAGATCTCATTTTCCCCACTTGGTAGATGAGGAAACTGACATTTAAAGACATTAGGTAACATGCCTAAGAGCCCATACTTCATATGTGTAGAACTAAGATTGAAATTCAGCTCTTTCTGGAGTTAATCCCACTGTCTGGTCACTACAGATCAAAATTAAGCAGTACAATCTTTAATCATGCTGCAGAAGACATAAGTACAGTTCACAGTGTTTGTAAAATTCTCCTACTTCACCTTGTCCTGTGGTCTCCTGTGTACTTGGACACCATAGGACACCGTGTCCGTCTTTGGTTTTTGGCAGACCTGGATCTTCCAGAATGATCTTGGGCTCCGGAATACTTCCCACAGTGTGTTCTGTTTCTAATCAGCTCTAATTGGTCTCTTTCTCTCCTTTGCGAATTATGTTACTCTTCGCCTCCAGGCATGTGTCATTCAGAGAGTTCAACAATTCCTTCAGCCTCAGGAATGCATCAAAGCAAATCACATTGATTACTGCCAATTGGTTCTCTGGGCTCAACAGCACACTGCCAGAGGGGAGTGAGGAGGAGACGACTCTGGAGAGAAAACGTTTGTCCTGAGATCCACTGGCCTGATTCTTCCAAGAGCAACTCCAAGAATTAGCAAGCACAGCATCACCGTCTTTCTCAGAGAAAGTATTATTTGAACAAAATTACACTGTGCTCTCTGGTATTGTGCCATGTTAAATTTCACCTAGATTAGTAAAAAGCACAAAGGGGTGATGATTGAATAGGGCAGGACTTTAATCTTGGCACTATTGACATTTTAAGCTGAGTAATTCTTTATTAGGGCAGCAGGGGGCAGGATTCTTTGTAGGACATTAGCACTTAGCAGCTTAGGATGCTAAGTAACATAGGATGTTTAGCCTGCAGGATCCCTCGCAATTGTGACAACCACAATTGTCTCCATACATTGCCCAATGTCCCCTAGGGGGCAAAATTATACTGGTTGACAACCACTGGAATTGAGTGAAAAGGTATGTTATCCCAAAATAGAGGTTTCCTGGCTCTGATGAGGGCTCTAGTAGGTCCACAGATCTGCAACCTATCAGCCCTCCATCTTCATGACCCCCAGCACACCATGCATGAAAATTGCTTTGACCATGGGTACTTCGAGTGTTTCCAAATGCATTTTTCCTGAGTAATGGGGAATATAGCTTTCCTAAAAACAATTCAATGAACCAAATCATACAAAGATCAAGTACGAGTAATGTAAACGCCACATTCACTGAATATTGAACCATCCTGTTCTCTGTATATCCAGGCACTTGACAAATAAAACTGAATACGAGGTTACAATACACCAGAGAAGTTACCCATACATCAGACCAAACACACATTTATTTGCACATTATTATTCATGTAAGTTTTGTCCCTGTGCCATTTTCGGAATTGAATAACAGCATGGGGAGTAAGACATTTGGAGGTAAAGAAAAAAGTAATTCTCAGATGAGATTTGAAGAAACGGAGGGCTGAATTGGCAGGTCACTAGGTAAAGACCGGCATAATTTCACATATTCCATGTGACTTGTAAGTCACACCAAATAAAACCGTACATATAAAACTAACGTGCTTTCACAAACTTGTTGAATTCAGCCTGAGGACTGACTATATTCCGAGAGACAGAGAGAGCCATAAAAATTACTGCAATTGGGTTGGCCCAGAAGGGAATAAGAGACACTCATTTGTTCAATCACATCTGAGCTCTAAAACCTGAGGGATCACTTCATCAGGCAGAGGTGTCTGTTTTCAAAGACTGTTAGCCCCCCCCCCCACCTTGAGCCCCCAGAACATAGTACCTGGAACTAGTGCGTGCTCAGTAAAGCTCTCTCCTTTCTCCTCTCTCTTCTTGTACCTCCTCCTACTCAGTCTCACCTTCTTACTATTAGGATGATGACTGCCATTATCATCATTATTTATACATTGACATAAATTGGTTTTATGATAGAAGCAAAGAGTCCTTATGGTCTCAATTCCTTAGGAATTTTCAGAATGTAGATTTAACTGAATGAGGGGTGTGCCTTTACTAGCCTGAAGGATGGCATTTTTCCTAATTTACTTATGGGAGTAAATTGGCACTGACAGCAAACTCTACTCATCCCCTGCTCGGTGAATTTGGGTGAATTTGGTAGGAGGTGCCAAATCCTAACATTTGGGAATTAAAGGGTGCCAAGACTGGGATACAGCATCTGTTACCAACAGCTAAACAAAGAATCAGGAACAGTGACGCTAATAAAATTTAGGATACAGCTGAAATTCTAGAGGAGACTCAAAGCTCCACTCCTGAGGGTGACTGGCTTGTGCAGAGGGGAGAGAAGTCTGAAAGCAAGACAGCAGCATGGGGCAGCTCAGTGTAGGATCTGGTACCTTCCAGAAAGATTATGGGAAGGAGAATTTTCTAGGCTCCCCTTAATAATGCCTAAATGTCCCATGATAAATCGGCTAACCCTTGGTCAGCAGGGAAAAGGCATCTGAAGAAACTACTGCTCTCAGGATGACAGCATCATGTAGCGGCTCCCTTGGATCAGAAATGCCTGAAGAGGGAAAGCTAAGGCACAAGGTAGGTCTGTGCTGGGCTATCAAGGAAGGGGTGTCTACCTTCTACGAAAGGCTCCTTCTTCCCAGTAGACTAGAAGAATTCAAACACCAGGTTCTCATTGCTTATCACCATGGCTACATTTCAGATATGGTGTGCTCATAAAATTAGGAGCCCTAACCAATGAATTTAATTCCTCAAGCTTCCGGCCAGTACTCAGTCTAATAAATGTATGACCTTAAAAAAATTATAAGTTGTACGTATCTTCTCCCCAACACTCCTCTCAGGCAAGGAGAGAATCATGGACTAATATACTTTTAGCCTAAAGACTACCTAATCCAGGATTTGCATGAAAGGTCAGAAACTTCCCATTGAGAATATATGACCTGGATTTAGGTGCTACAGGAAACATAGCATTAAATATCACTGAATTACACAGAGAAAAATGTTTCGTCTCAGGAAAGTGTGTATTCTTCTCTTGGGAAATGTCTGTTAAAGTCTTAGTTATTAATGTATTTCCAATTCCTCTCCAATAGCTGCTATCTTTTCAGAAAAGTGAGAGCAGGCCTCAGGCTCAGAGACTCCACAGGCAATTGTGCTTAGCTGACTTTAACAGCACTGTGTTATTTATATTAAATTTATTTTTGTGGCTACTTCCTATTTGTGCTAAGTGCTATTGCTATGTTTATGGTTGCATGTAAATTGCCACCTTACATGAAGTTAACTTAAAAGGAACAAATTTACTAGAAAGAAATTATGTTAAGGAAACAATGGTATTGAGTAATAGTATTGCTGATCCAAAAGTATGAAAATACAGTCATGGAACTGGCAAACAAATGACTAAATTTTGAGGAAAAACTGACCTTATTCCGACTCCTCATTTTAGAGATGAAGGGGCACTTAGGTGGCTCAGTCGGTTGAGCATCCAACTTTGGCTTGGGTCATGATCTCCTGGTGAGTTTGAGCCCCACATGGGGCTGTCTGCTGACAGCAAGGAGATCCTCTGTCTCCCTCTCCCTCAGCCCCTCCCCCCTCTCAAAAATAAATAAACATTAAAAAAAAGAAAACATTAAAGATGATGAAACCATGACCCAGAGGGTTATATGGCTGGTCCAGATCACATAGTCAATTAGCAGCAAAGCCAAGATTCGGACTTAGGCCTCCTGTTGCCCAGTGTCATGGGTGATCACGTAGAGTGGATGGTGTCAGTGTGCCTCCTTGGTCCCCCCTTCAGGACTGAGGTACAAATACCACCCCACCCCCACCCCCCACCACTGGAGGGAACCTTAGTGACTAGCACCTCTCACCTGTGCCCTGCCTCTGGGAATTGCTGTCAGGTAGAGTCTTTAAGGCCATGTCCCATATGTGGGAGCAGCCTGTGTCCAACTACTGGTCCCTGGTGCAGGGGCAGAGTTACAAGGGCTCACTCACCCTGCTGAAGAACAGGACAATTGCCAAAGGACCTTCCAAGTTCCAGAACTCCCTGTGGGATCAGACGGAGCCTTTGCTGTGGCTACACTGCATTTCAACTCCTCCCTCTGTCCAACCTTGCTTCCCTAATTCCCCCGTGTATGGACCCCAGGCACTCCTCCAGGAAACTCCTGCACACAAGTCTCTGTCTCCAAATCTGTTTCCCGGGAAACTGATAAAACATCATATTTCCTAGTTTATATTTTATTTATTTATTTTTACATATTTATTTTTGAAAGAGAGAGAGCATGACCGGGGGAGGGACAGAGAGAGAGAGGGGGACAGAGGCTCTGTGCTGACAACAGTGAGCCAGATATGGGGCTCAAACTCACAAACCGAGAGAGAGATCATGACCAAAACTGAAGTCAGATGCTCAACTGACTGAGCCACCCAGGCATCTTTTGCATTTCCTATTTTAAAGGAAAATATGAAGTTACTTATCAGAATACCATATCATTAAGGAGAACAGAGCAAAAGCAAGTAAATAGAACATTTTAAAATCTATGTTTTTTAAGTTTATTTATTTATTTTGAGTGAGAGCAGGGGAGGGGCAGAGAGAGAGAAAATCCCAAGCAGGCTTCATGTTGTCAGCACAGAACTCGACACAGGACTCAGTCTCACAAACCGTGAGATCATGGCCTGAGCAGAAATCAAGAATCAGATGCTTAACCCACTGAGCCACCCAGACATCCCTAGAACATTTTAATTAGCTGTGGCCAGATTAGAATTTTATAACACATTGCCAAAGTCAGCTATAAAGCTTAAGCAGCAAGAAAACAAATGGAGTATGATTAATAGGTAACATATATGAATTTGAGGGGGATTTTTTGGGTCAGAAATGAATCATCAGATCTCAAACAAGAGCGTAAACTTCATCCATGGTGTCAACTGTAGATTAAGCTCTAAGGTTTGGAGTGGCAAGTGCAAATACAGAGATTTGGATATTTGAATGTATATCTATATTCAGACAGTAATTTCCCAATATTGCTTTAAAGATATACCATTTTAAAGGAACTTCCAACATGATTCCAAAAATGTAAAATGAAATAGAAAATAATAAGGTTTCCTCACCCAACAAATTCAACAAACAATAAAGTACTGCTAGATGTTTCATGGAACACAGACTTGAGTAAGGTAGGTACTGTCTCCATTTTCAAGGAATGGATAGCATATTGAAGACTGGGGACTCTATCATTATCTCTTTAAATATCACTACTCCATTCTGTCCTGTCCTATGAGCACTTCAACTAAAGGTAAGTTGGATCTTCTCACTCTATCCTCTATGGCTCTTACCTGCCCTTCTGCATGCTCAATCCTTTTGACCTTTTGTGTTTTGTTCTGGATGATTTCTGATGACCTGATTTTCACTTCTTTCTTCAGCCACGTCTAAACCGCAGTTAAACCTATCCATTGAGTTCTTTTTTTTTTTTTTTTTTTTTTTTTTTTTTTTAACATTTATGTTGAAAGACAGAGTACAAGTGAGGGAAGGGCAGAGAGAGAGGGAGACACAGACTCTGAAGCAGGCTCCAGGTTCTGAGCTGTCAGCACAGAGCCCAATGCAGGGCTCAAACTCACAGACCATGAGATCATGACCTGAGCCAAAGTTGGACACTTACCTGATTGAGCCACCCAGGCGCCCCAAACCTATCCATTGAGTTCTTAATTTAGGTTATATTATTTTTCAGTTCAAGAATTTCCATGTGGCTCCTTTTCAAATCTTCCATATCACTTTTGATGGGTTATAGTTCACTGCCAAATTTTTCACACTTGATCTTAATCTCTTTGAATGTAATAACCGAAGCTCTCTTACATTCTGGGTCTGATAATTCCAGTTTTTGGAGTGCTGGTGGGTCTAATACTGTCATATTGTTTCTGTGACATTTACTCATATGGACTTATTTCCCCTTGGGCCTAGTTTTCAAATTATTGGTAGAATTTATGTAAGGCCTAGTATGACACTTTCTTCCACCAATGAGATTTTACTTTGTACTACCAGGCACCTAGAAGCTCTAGGGATCTGAGGTCACCTGTCTAATTCTTAAGATATTTCTAGGCCACCCAGACAAGGTGAAAAATAGGTCAATGTGAAGATTAGCTGGTGTTTAGTTTACCTTTACTTTTAGGAAGCAGCCCTTCAGGAATCAGCTCAAAGGTAGGGAGTAGTTTTCCAGGGTCCCTACTCTTGACAAGTCCTGTCTCAACTCTTGCACCTCTAGATGTGCAAGGCCACAGAATGTACATACAACTCAGTCTTTCCAACCACACCTTCCAAAACAGTAAATGCCTCCAAGGCAGAAGACCCAGAATTCTGCTCACCTCTCTGGGTTTCTCACCTCTCCTGACCTTAGTCCATTAAATGTTCATTATCTTATTAGAATATTAATGCTCTTCAGAAAAAGTATTCCTGTTTTATCCACACTTTTTTAATTGGGTCCAGTGCAAGGGTTGTTCTGAATTATCTAATCTATTACTCAGGAGCAGAAGTTCATGGAAGGTTAGAGATTGTTTGAGATTCCTCTTCTTCCAAAAGTACACTGGGCATGTTGTTATCTCTTTATTTATAATAATGCTCCATAATCATTTATTCATATGTCGACCCAAGCAGTCACATGGCATAGATTCTTATTCAAACTGTAGGCAAATCCTCTAAGATTTAATTGCTTGGTTTAAGTGCATGTGTATGCTTTCCCAGGCACAGGGTCTGCAACTTTTGGGAGATTCTTGAATATATATCTGGTTCCTCTTCATACCATGAGCTCTGGGAGGACAAGGACCATGTCATATTTATTTTGGGATTCCCAATGCCTAATAAAAGTTTGTTGACTAGATAAAGAACATCTATATTTATAACAAAGCAAAGAACAGATGATTTAAGAGAGAAGTACAGATGCTTCTGGGTTACCTCAGAGGGAGGAGAAATATCATCTACTCAGATTATCAGGAAAGGGGGTTTTTTAGAGGGAAAGTAACATTTCAGTTGATCTATCAAAGATACTTATGATTTTTACAAGTATAGATCAGGTATAAAAGACCAGGTTGTGTTATGGAGGCAAGAATATTGCACCCAGTTTGGAAACATGAGGGGAATATCTCAATTGGACAGAATTGTGGGGGTTCCCTTATGGTAATTAGAACTTTCCTCTATTGGGGCCCCTGGGTAGCTCAGTCGGTTAAGCATCAGACTCTTGATTTCAGCCTGGGTCATGGTCTCATGGTTTGTGAGTTCAAGTTCTACATCAGGGGCTAATAGTGCTGAGCCTGCTTGGGGTTCTCTCTCTCTCCCTCGTTCTCTTCCCCTCCCCCATTCACACACACACACACACTCTCTCTCAAAATAAATAAATGAAAACATTATAAAAAAAAAAAAAAAGAACTTACCTCTACTATTCTGACCTTGAAGAGCTCTATGGTATGAAACAAACCCAAATTAAGACCACGAGAAAGTGAAACCTTACGGTGTGGTTTGTTACCCTGAAATTATTCACAAAAGTTTGCTTGTGCATTTATCTGGGGGAAAAGTGTCTTTAGATTTCAATGCCATCAGAATGTGATCTATGATTCCCTGCTTCCTGGAAGAAAAACAAAAGAATTAAGAGATTGAGAATCATTGCCCTTTAATTAAAAAAAAAAAAAAAGACTACATATGAATTAACAAAGGTGTGTAGACACAGCTGAACATGTTACAGGTGCTGAGACTTCAGATCTTCCTCCAGAGACTTGGAGTAATGACAATAATGTGTTCTCAGCCAGTCACCCCAGAACAGAATGGTCCACGGAGCATTGGGGGACAGGTGGGACCACAGCATTCTGGATCTCATCCTTCCTGACATTAGTCATTAGCATTCAGGAGTCTTTCAATAGGATAGTGCATGGTTGATAATATTCTGAGAACCTTGCCACCCACTACCTAGTGCAGCCTCTGGAACAACAGAGTCATTCGATAAATGAACGAACCATAACAAGAGAGTCATAATATACCAACGAAGCAGATGATATTGCTGGGAAAATCTCCTAGCACTGAAATCTGAAAACTATCAAAATACAGAGGATGATGGCCCAGGGGATTCAAGTCAAACAGAAAGTCAGTGGCAGCATCCAAAATCAGCTCCGGCCTCCTGAAACCCAGCCAAGAAACCTTTTTATGTTCATTTTAAATAAACATTTATGTCAAATGTAAAGCTTCCAAATATTGTCAAGCAGAGCTCTATTGGATGCTATCAAACTGGGATCTTCCAGGAAAGAAATCTGAAGGATATAAATTTAACTGTTTTGCCGCATGCTGGTGAAGTGTGGTATGGCAGAGAAGCTCTAAGAAAGCAGCAGGACTTAAGAAAAAGAGAATGGTACCAGGTTAAATTTAAACATCATTAAGTATGAGAGTGAGATCATGGGGAAAAGTATGTCTTATGGTCAAAAATAATCAATGAAAATTAAGGAATGCAGTTGTCGTGATGAGCACCGAGTGATGTATGGAATTATTGAATCACTATATTATACACCTGAAACTAATATAACACTGTATGTAAAAAAAATAATAATCCATGAAAGAAAAGTTTGAAGAGCTGACTGTTGAAATGTAACACATCTAACATCAAAGAATAAAAAACATAAAGTCAAATTCAAGTGAAACCCTAGAAGAAAATGTACTTCTATTTATTTAGTATATGGTACATCCATATAGTAAACTACTATATAATTACCACAAAATATTGAGCCGAATCTGTATGTGTTGCTTTGAAAGATGTTCAATTAAACTGATATGTTGGAAAAGCAAATTGAACAATAGTGTGTTAAAATGATAGAGACATAGGTACATAGTTATAGAAATATACATATTGCCGCATGTGTATAACCATCTAAAAGAAAAGACAGCAGACCCTTGTGTGTTGGTCTTCAGGAATAGGACTTCATGGGGGGATTTTTATTCCCTATAATTTATATTTATATATTAATAAATTTTTATCATAATTATCTTGTATTACTTTTTTCATTTCTATTATTGAAGTATAGTTGACATACAATGCTATATTAGTTTCAGGCATAAAACCTAGTGATTCAGCAATTCGATTTTTAAACAATGCTCTCAACATTGAGTGTAGTGACCATCTGTCGCCATACAACATTATCATACTATCATTGACTTTATTCTCTATGCTGTACTTTTCATCTCCATGACTTATTTATTTTATAATTGGAAGTTTATACGTCTTAATCCCCTTCACCTACTTCGCTCATTCACCTAGCCCCTTCCTTGTATTACTTCCTTAATCAGGAAAAAAACTATTTAGTGGTAACAAGGACAGATAAAAGGAAAAGGAATGCTGTAGCCTGATGAGTAATAGCAATGAGTAATAGCAATCTAGAACCAAGCTGTGCCTGGGTTCAAGCCCTGATTCTCTTACTTATAGGGAGCAAGTGCCTTATGGTCCTCACCTGTACAACGAGGATAGTAATTGTACCTACCTTATAGGAGTGTTGTGAGATAACATGAAAAATGCTTAGAATATTTTCTGGCACAGAGTAAGTGCTCTCAACAAATGTAGGTGGCTCACAGCAAAAACACTCTTTCAATTTTAATACCCGTTTTTCTTCAAATGTTATCATCTTAGCCTCTTCCTCATTGCAAAATTTTAGCTGTCACTTGGGGAATCTTTTTCCTTTAGAATATATATATACTATGTATATATACATATATAATATAATATAATATATAATATAATATAATATAATATAAATACTATATAATATAAACACTATATAATATATATAGTATATATGCCATATGCCAGTACATGATATATACCAATATATATGAGGATGTATAATACATGTTTTATGATTTAATAATGAAAGTCAAGAACAAAATGAGATTTGCTTATAGCCTTTCTTTTATGAGAAATGAAAGATATCTGCATTGTCATAGGAACTACTTAGATTAATTCACGTCTTCAAAGGGATGGAATAAAGATGATTAGGATTCAAAAAAAAAAGATGATTAGGATTCAGAAATGCAGGGCATTGAACTGTACTGATTGGTGCGATCCAGAGATTAGAGATGTTAACACCACTTGGAGTCTTTTTTTTTTTTCCTTTTGTTTTTGGAAACGTGGGGAGAGAGCTCCTGACTGGACATTTATTGGAGGTGCTGCCTTCTCCCCAAGTCCCCTAGGGAAAGTTTCATCAGATACCCCAACTATGAAATCTGACCTTGGCTTTCATCTGAAACCTGAGGCTAATGCCATCCTTATCACCACCTGGCGTCCTGATCAGACGCAGAATGGATCTCGTGACCTCTAGGAAGAAACTCTCTCTAAACCTCCACATCTGTTGCTTCTGTTCTTCCTTCCAATCAAGGACCAGAATTCATGTCTACTCAAGACCTGCAGACAGTTGGCAGAGTCATTGCCTAGTGGAATCCACTAAACAGAGAAATGACCCGAGGTTTCCAATAGAACTAACTTTGCAAGCACTCAGGTCAGAATAGTTTCAACATGCCAGAAGTCAGTTTCCAGACCAGGAGAAATTCAACACTCATGGACCAGCAGTGATTTAATGGAGCCTTGGCCTATAGTCATCATTTCCCAAATACGCTCCATGGCTCTCTAATATCCTATGAGACACTAGTGGGGTTTTACCATAAAAACTATCCCATCCCCAAGATGGTTTGGAAATGCTATATATTATATCCCCAACTCAATATACCATGTGCATTTTATTATTCAATTAACAAACATTTATTCAGCACCTACTATGATTTAGATAGTGCTTTAGGCAGTAGAGATAAGGAGTGAACAAGACAAATGAGATTGCTACCCTGATGGAAGAAGGATGGGAGGAAACAAAGAATTATCAGAGAATATAAGTTCTATGCAGAGTCAAACTAGGGAAAGGAGACTTCGGGATCTGGTGGCTACTTGGGCCATCAAGACAAGTTCTCTCTGGGGGTGCCTGGGTGGCTCAGTCGGTTGAGCGTCCAACTTCGGCTCAGGTCATGACCTTGCAGTTCGTGAGTTTGAGCCCCGTGTCGGGCTCTGTGCTTACAACTCAGAATGGAGCCTGCTTCCGATTCTGTGTCTCCCTCTCTCACTACCCCTCCCCCACTCTCTCTCTCTCTCTTTCAAAAATAAACATTAAAAAATTAAAAAAAAAAAGAGAAGTTCCCTCTGAGTAAAGGACATTTAAACTGAGAGCTGAAAGACATAAATGCTTAAAAAGATTTTAGAAGATTAATATTCTTTCAGTAAAGAAATCTAGTAAATTTATGACATGTCAAATCCATCTGTCACTAAGACCCTTTGTGAGGGCATTGGCATCCCAGAGAAACTGGTGTTCTATAGAACCTAGTTTGAGAAGTGCTTGTTTGACCATATCTTGTGCTGGTACTGCTGTTGGGTACAACCAAGTGGAGAACAGTTGCCTCTGAAACTGATTTAATGCCGATAAAATGGCCTTGAAAGTCTACCCCTGGAGGGCTGATGGACACTAGCACTATGTCCACTAATACACAGAGAAGTGAAGGCAACAGCAGCAGAAATGACTTGGGATGTGGCTTCTAAACTGTGCATTTCAGGTTCTATAAGACTTGCCCCCAGAGGAACTCTGACATCCAGAGCATCATTTGATATGATGCCTTGGCAAGAAGGATATCCTGGTTATTGAGTAGGACACCCATGGAAGATGAGGGGAGCTCCCCCACTCATGGCATTTTGCAGCTCAGCAGGCCCCCGCTGCACCATTCTCTCTTTCCACCCCACCTCCCACCTTTCTTACCAGGCTGATGCCCAAAGGCCTCCAGACTGGCTCAGCAAACCACTGCCCACTGGCTAAATCTGGCCCTTTATTTTTGTAAATAAAGTTTTACTGGAACGTAGCTATGCCCATTCACTTGCATGTCATCTACCACTACAGCGACAGGATTGAACAGTTGGCGACAGAGGTCCTATGGCCTGCAAAACCTAAAAATTAGCTATCTGGCCTTGATTGAGTTTGCTGACCCCTGCCTTAGGCACTTGTTCTCCACCCTCTTGGCCAATCCTCCCAGCCTCACAGGGACAGTTGCTCTCCTTCCCAGGTATGCCAAGTCGGGGGGCGGGGAGACTGCATTTTCCCAGTAGACACTTACCACCTGGAAAAACTGGTTCAGATTCTTCTCGATGCCCTTCCTTTCCCTCAGAGAGTCAGTACACCTGGAGATTGACACCTGTCAATACCACTGATGTCAGAGTCCCTCTTCTCAAATCGCAGCAATGCCACTCACTCACTTTGTGACAGTGAGAAATTTGTCAACCTCTCCAGTTTTCTGTTTTAGAGCTTTAAAATGAGGATGAGAATACTACGTGCCTCTTAGGGTTCCCTCAAGGACTAAATGATACAATGCGTGTGAAGGACTTTGCACAGCTCCTGACTGTTCAATAAATGTAAGTTATTGTTTTAACTATTACTATGAGGGGGACCACATAGGGGGAACTGAACACACAGAATGTGAATCTGACAAAGTCTCTCCATGCAAAGAATCTCAAGCCAGGTCCAACTACAAATATGGATTGAGCACATTTGGGCAAGGATGTGGAGGTCCAGAACTCTCACAAAGTAATGGTATTTACATGGCTAATAGGTGCTTATTTTGGAGCACCCATTCTTGAAAAGTGTTCTTTCCTACTAAACTTATTATCAGCTCCACTCCTGGATGTATACCCAACAGACACGCATACCTGTGTTCCCAAAAACATGTACTAGAATGTTCACAACAACACTGTTCAAACCCAAAAAAGGAAAATACCCCAAGTATCATCAACTCTAGAAAGGACAAATAAATGGTGGCATATTCACATGATGTAATGCTCTTCGGCAATGAGAATATGAACAATCTGCCACTACAGGCAGCCACATGGAGGAAGTACAGAATGCTGAGTCAAAAGAGGATTGGCTGCAGTGCTCTGTTTATATGAAGTACAGAGCATACACGACTAATCTGTGGTGTTAGAAACGAGGCTAGTGGCCACAATGGGGGAGAAGTGACTGAAGGGGGTTAAGAGTAATGGAGTTTACCATTACTTCATCTGGGCACTAGCTATGTGGATGGATTCGGTTTGCAAAAAAATTATTTAAAAAAAGAAAGAAAGAGGGGAAGGAAGAAAAATGGGAGAGAGAGAAAGAAGGAGGGAGGGAGAGAGGAGGGAGGGAGGGAGGGAGGGAGGGAGGAAGGAAGGAAGGAAGGAAGGGAGGAAGGAAGGAGGGAAGGAGAAAGAAGGGAGAGAGGGAGGGAGGGAAGAGGGAGGAAGGACAGAAAGGAAAAATATGTATTGAGCACATACTTTGTACCATTATGTTTGCTTCCATGTCCTTTGTTCCACTTATTCTTTTTTTTTTTAAAGATTTATTTATTTATTTTGAGAGAGAGAGAGAGAAAGCAGGAGAGGAGCAGAGAGAGAGGAGAGAGAGAATCCCAAGCAGGCTCCACTTTGTCAATGTAGAGCCTGACACAGGGCTCGATCCCACAAACAATGAGATCATGACCTGAGCCTAAATCAAGAATCAGACACTTAACCAACTGAGTCACCCAGGTGCCCCTGTTCCACTTGTTCATTTATTCCCAGCATCTCTGCTATTAATCTTTCCCTCATCCCACATACACACCCTTTTCTCTAACAAGAGTGTGGCTTGGAGATCTATCAATTTGAAGTGATATTTTATCACTCATGGAAAAAGTATGGATCCCACCAACCCTCAACTTCCTTCACTTGAGGTTTGACAAAAGGATCTGGAGGTCACACCTGAGAGGGTGCATTTCTCCCCAGCCTGCTTGAGTTGTAGATACCTGTTCCACCCTTACAGATACAGTAACTGGCAACCCAGACCAACTTCCCCTCCTTAGTTACAAATGTCCCCAACTCCCAGGGCCCCAACTAAGACTATTTAGCTTTGTAAGAGTGGTTCCATTAGAAAACATCATGCTAGGTGAAATAAGCCAGACACAAAAGGACAAACACCATAAAAGTCCATTCATATGAAGTACCTGGAATAGTCAAATTCACAGAGACAGAATGTACAAGGGTGGTTGCCAGGAGCTGGGGGAGTGGGAAAATAGTGTTTAATGTGTACCAAGTTTCCAGTTTGGGGAATTAAAAAAGTTCTAGAGACAGCTGGCAGTGATAGTGGTACAACAACACGAATATACTTAATGCCACTGATAGCTACACTTAGAAATGATTAAGACGGTAAATTTCATGTTATGTATATTTTACCACCATAACAAAAAAAGAGTGGTTCCAGTTTTAGTAACTGAGTAAATTGTAGAGTAAATGTTGCCGGGTTACAGATTCCTACTGTGGGTGTGGGTCTCTCTGTTGGCCATTTGCTTCAACATGTCATCAGTAATGCCAAATTTCCAATTACATCTCAAAGCAATGCTGGCCCCATGTCCCTCAGCCCCTGCCCTGTGGAGGTGGGTGTTCAAGGAAGCAATCAGATCCAGAATCTGGGCTCAAGGAATAGAAATGCCAACTGCTCTCAATTCCCAAGTGAGAACAGGACTTTTCAACTCAATGCTGGTCTTTGGAATATAGCCATGTGATCAGAGCTGCTTTGACACAAGAACATTTGAATGCTGCCTCTAACATAATTTGTTGCTTCCAAATTACAAAATGAGAGAGAGAGAGAGAGAGAGAGAGAGAGAGAGAGAGAGAGAGAGAGAAATGTTTAAAACAGTTCTCCTTTCCCAATCCCTGAGCTTCAGTTTATCCCAGGCTTTCTCCCAGGGTGGGATTAGGAAGAGAAATATGCTTAGTTTGGGGTGAGATGCAGAATTGAGTTAAGTGACAGGAAAGGTCTGCAGGTTGGGGCTGGAGGCTGGGGACAGGATAGGAAGAGGACCAGGAACAGAAGGCAGGTCAGGGATGGGGAGGTTGGGGGGAACACATCACATTACTTGACAAGAGAAAGCAGTGACACCTTCATGTCAAAAGACCCGCTGTCCAATTAGCTTAATTTTTCTCCTTTCTTCTTCTTCATGTACTTTCAGTTTTAATCAAACTCAGTGCCAAGGCAAGTCCTGAATCCTCTCCACACTTTTTGGGCATGGGGAACATCACTGAGCACCCTCCCCACTCTGGGAATCATACCTTCCCCTGCTGAAATCTGACCCACTTTACAAGGCTTTCCCTGAACCTCCAGCCAAGAGGAGTTTCTTTTCCCAACTTCTATAGAATTTTCTTTTGATGTTTACCTTCACCATGGCATTCATTGCATACAGACCTGCTCTACAAATATTTTTATCCTCCTACCTTTTCATTTTAACATTGTATTTTCATGGGAGCAGGGACTGTGTTTAATTATAGTGATTGCTATTTATCGAACACATACCACCATGCTTAGCTCTTTACATGCATTTTTATCTAAACATATAATAAGCCTATGAGTAGGAAGAGTAATTCTCATTTTTCAGATGAAAAAAAATTCAGGAAAGAGAAGTTCAATAGTTTCTCCTGAGTCACAAAAGTTTCACCTGGCTGAGCCAAGATCCAATGACCTTGCTCTTCTTAACACGTCATCCTACCAAATAGTCTCCTCTGGATCTCTTCTAGCACACAGAAAGCTATAGAGGCATGGATGGATGGATGGATGGATGGATGGATGGATGGATGGATGGATGGATAAATGGAAGGATGGAAAGATGGATGGAGTGATAGATGGAGGGAAAGATGGATGGATGGATGGATGGATGGATGGATGGATGGAAAGACAGATGGAGGGATGGATGGATGGAAAGATGGAAAGATGAATGAAGGGATGGATGAAGAAATGGATAGAGGGATGGATATTAAAAATATCTAATTGACCCAAATCAAAAGTGTTACCTTCCTTTATCAAGAGTTATTTATCCACATAACAAAACAATATATGGAAGATTTTAGTTCTAAATAAAACTCCCCCTTTCATAGAGAATCCATACACCTCAACCTTCAGTTTCCATCAGGCTAAAGTAGTGCCCTCAAACAAAGAATGACTGGGCATTCCCTAGGTCATGTAAGCAATGTAGTCCAGTGGAAGGACTTTGGAGTGACAAGATATGCTTCACATCCTTCTTCTAGGGATTTGCTAAGTTTCTGTCATGGACCCTTAAGCATCCTAATCTTCCCTTGAGGGTCAGTGTCCTCCTTTATAAGACAGAACAACCACACCTCCCTCACAGGTGGCAGAGAGAGTGATGTTAGGTAATGAATGTGAAAACTTGGCAGAGAGCAGACCCTTAATAAATGTTCATTTTTTTCCAATCTCTAATTCCAAAGAACTTAAGTAGCTGTGAAAGCAACAGTTTCTTGAAAAACAAAACACCGAATAAAGGTTTCTCTCCAGTTCCATCTCAGCATACGCCCACACACCACCATCCTCTTCATTCCCTACTTTGACCGGCACCAAGTACTCCTTAGACACAGATGCTAATTCTTGCCCACTTTGTTCCTTTTTCATCTGATGCATGTTCTTATGGGATTTTTCCTTTTCTTAGCTTCTACTGGTGCTTGAAATTAAAACAGACTTCAGTTTGTTTTCATGTTTGTGTTGCGGTTGAGGTAGAGCTCTCCAAAACCCTCAGACAGTCTCAGACTCCCCAAAAGAGATAAATTCTGTGATCTCTAGAAAGCGTACAACAGTGCTTGCTACCTAAAAGGAAAAATATCCCCTTGATTTGTCCAAACCTTTCTGTTTATGTCCAGAAGGAAAGCTCCATTTCTGTGCCACCTGGCCCTTTTGATGTACAATAGATGGAGATCCCCACATCTTCCGCACAGAATTCTAGAAAGGAAATTTCCAAGCACATGTTTTGAAACACAACTCCCAAGAGTTGTGAATGAAACATATCAATCACCGTTTTTTTCACTCATCCCCTCTTTGCAGCCCAGGGGCTGAAATCACCTGTTGTCTTGGAAATAATCCTTGGAAGAAGAAGTCCAAGGGGAAAAGTAAAGTTGTGGTCCCATCCGGGTTTTCTATTATCTTAGCTTAATACTAAGATTATATTAGCTTAATGCTAACTCAAGACAGGAAGCTTCACATCCTGCAGCCTGGTTCACAATCCATAATAGATAACGTTCCTGGAGCCCAAGTTGAGAAAAGGAGTTCACTGTGCACATTTGGCAACGATGCCAACCTAGAATTCGGTTTGAGCTATAACATAAAATAATAAAGTACAAATGCAAATAGCAAAACCGTGCCCACATTGCGGCTCAGAGTGTGCCAAAGCTGACCGAATAATGATACATTTTTCATGTGTTGATAAGGGATTTAATTGGCATGTTGTAGGATGCCTCCGGGTGAGGGCTCACGGCATCAGAGCTGGCGTGGAGCCCACATCCTGCTACCCTGGCAGCTCCCCATCCTTCCCATTAGCTCAACCCACATGGAGACATGCGAGCGGGACAGAATGAGACACCTCCCTTTTACCCAAGTATACTGGAGCCCACCCGGGGAAAAAAGCAGGGCAGGTTGATGAAAAGGGTAGGCTAGTGTTCCCAGCTTCTCCACTGTGACTCGACTGGGGAAGTCATAAAAACTACAGGCATTTGAGCAGTCATTTATAGTTTATAAACACTTTTCAAATGGATTCTCTTAATCCTCGCACAAACCACTGAGGAACATATTTTTATTGTCTTCTTTTTATAGATATAGAAATGAAGGCTCAGAGAGGTTGAGGGACTTGCCTAAGGACATACAGCTGGTAAGTGCCAGAAATGGGGACGGGGTCCAATTCTTTCTGTCTCTCACACCTGCACTGTGGGCTGCCTCTTCCCTCACCCAGGCCCTCGAGACTCAATCTGATTTTCTGCCTCAAACCCCAGCTGTGAATCAGGGACTTGGAAAATGTCTGGGTAAAAATCTGATTCTGATAACTTCAGGACAGAGGTAAGCTGTACATAAACTGAGGTAGGAAAAGTCACCTCTCCCTTTTGCATTTGCACAGCAAAAGGTAACAGGTGGAAACTGCCTATTCCTTCATGACCTGGTTTTATAATTGTGCCCCCCAAAGGCAGAAGTGGTGATGTTCTGGGATGGGGATTTCTACTAACATGTCATGGGGACATTTGTCATTTCTGTGCTTGCTTTTTCTGTTTATCTGTTCTCCTTCTCTTTCTCCCTTCCCTTGGCAATGTTCTGGGGTGCTCCTGAAAGACACAAGGAACTCATACTGAGCTCACATCCTGCTCAGACATAACCACTGTCTTCCTCAGAGGTTTGAGAAGCAATACTTCTATCAGCTTCGTGCATGAGGAAGGAGGTACTGGCTTGAATTAATAAGAACTTCGGGATTTCCCAATCAAAAGCATTTTGGCAATCCAGAAAGCTGGCAGTCCTCAAGGGTAGAGCATCAAACCCATTGTGAAACATCATTCCACAGAATGTCTGCTCTGGGTTCTCTTTTTTAAAAGTATGTCAGAGTTCTAACTAATTGTCAAGACAGGAACAGGCCTCATGGAGACACTTTAAGAGGGCTGGGCCAGGAACCCAAATCAATTCTACAACTAGATTCTGATCAGCCAAGCACACAGGGGAAGCATGTTCCGGTTATTTTAATGTTCTGGTTAATTGGGAACTAAGTAGGATATATTGAACATAATTAAATCTTTCTTTGATGATTGAGAATTTTGCATTGCCCTGGAGCAATCATTCTAAATATCAATTATAAATCCCCACTGGTGGGAATACAGGAGATTGAGTTGAACCTGCAGTGACTTCCGGCACCAACTGCAAATTTACTTTGAGGTCCACTCCCACCCCACCCCCCATACTTCTAGCCCAGATGCATTCTTGCCTTTTATGCATCAGATAGAATGAGTCAAAAGACTATAAGTCAACCCGATATAGAGGTTCTTTGGTGTTAGTCTCAGTTTCTCTATCAAGGAGTTATATGACCTTGGGGAAGCTATTTCACTTCTGAGACTCAGTTTTTTTGTCCACTGGAAGGTTGGATTTATTGGGTCTTACATTTTTTAGGGATACAGATTTCCTTAAGAATCAGAGGAAAACTAAGACAGCTTTTCAGAGCAGGGGAAAATGAACGTAAGGACAAAACATTTCCACTCTAAATCAGGAGATGGGGTCATGGGGTCCCTGAAGCCCATCTTCTGGAGAGGCCTGTCTATGGACTTCAGGTCTAGGATCCTGAATCAAAAGACCTCTCAGTACCCTTTGAGCCCTGGCATTCCCAGAATCAGGTTAAGTGCAAGCACCTACCCAAGTCTTAGGGCAGTGGTTCTGGCCCTTAACTGCACAATGAGTCCACCTAGGGAGTTTGCTCCAATCAGGTTCAGGTTGCTCCCCAGACCAATTAAATCCAAATTCTGGTGAATGGGTCCCAGGCATCACCAATCTCTAACACCCTGCAGGTGATTCTAGTGCACAGACAAGTTTGCAAACTACTACTCTAGGACAAGAATTCTCACAACCAGGAGTGAACAGAATCACACAAGGGGAGGCAGCTTCCCAGGCCCCTGTCCCTGGTGATTCCAATTCATTCTGGCCACATCCCACCTGGGAAGACGCACTCGTAGCAGGCATCCTAGGCAGTTCTGATGCAGACCCCTCTTTGGGAAGCCCTGTGGTAGGCATGGAGCAGAGGAAGCCCAGAGGAGTCCTCTCCCCTGCTCCCCCTTTTCCTTCCATGTTATTCTAGGTGATCCCCACGGCTCTCCTGCCAGGCCTTCATTTGCCAGACACACGTTTTCTCCATCTTGCCCATCTCTAGCAAACCCGGATCTTTCAGCCCGAGCCTCTAATCCCATCAGGCTCAACAATTGTAGCAGAGCACACTCATCGACATGGTTGTAGTTAATATTTAAAGACCATAGCATCACTTAGGTCAGCCTCAAGGTGAGAGCTGCTGCTGGCTCCTGTGTGCTCTTGCTGGTTGGCAAACTGGCCACTGGTGCCAGAGAGGACTCTGCGGGAGCACAGCTCCAAGGCAGGCTGGCCAGCAGAGACCCAGCCTGCTGGGCCCCACACCCCTCCACCCCTTCCTACCTGAAGCGTGCGCAGCAGGACCTGCAGCCCACTGGCTTCTTGTTCGGCCATCCTTTCCTTGGGTCTCGGGGAACCAGCTGCCTGCGGCCAGATCGGGGCTGGAGAGGCAGTGGCTGCCAAGCTGACCTCGCTGCCCACCTCGCGGGAGCCTGCTGCACGGAGGCCTCAGCTGCACATGCTGCTGAGTGTGAAGTCACCGCGCTGCAACCCTAGCCCTCGGCTCAGGCGCAAATGCCCCCCGACTCCCACTGTGGGGATTAGGTGAGCCCCGGCCCGGGGAGGGCTGAGCATTTGGGCATGGGGGTGGAGAGGGCACCAGCGTGAGTCACTCACCCACCTCCAGGCCCACGCAGGAGCCACCCTGGATGGCTGACAGGCATTCCCAGCTGACCTGGTCAGACTCCCTGCAGAGGCTCGCTCGGCCCTCCCCGCTTGTCCCCTCCCGTTATTTTGGTCTGTTGCCGGCTCCCGGGTAACAGGAGACCCAAGGCTGCTTGCACAACCATGCAGGCAGGGCACAGAAGCCCAGGGCCCCCTGAGGTCCCAGGCTCAGGGACTGGAGCTCTGGCCGAGAAGGAAATAACTGCTGCGGGCATCTACAAGCGGGGTCCCTTATGTAACCTGTTATGTCCCACCGCACCCCGACGGAGGACAGTCTGTTAGTACCCCATCTTTGTTTTCAAATGAGAAAACCGAGGCGCGGAGGTGTTAAGCCCTAAGAAAACAGCTCTCAAAGAGACAAGCTGGCCCTGAGGCACAGGCACTAACCATAAAGCCATCCTGCCTCCTCCTGTTGCAAACACATTGATACAGGTAACGGAGCTCCACGCACCTGCCCTGCCTGAGTGTCCTCAGGACCAATGTGGGATCCGTGATCTCTTTCTGTGTCCTCCGCTTGAGTGTGTGAGAAGGGTTTTAGTGGCTAATTGGTCACCCAATCCTTCTCCCCATGTCAACACCTAACAGTCCGTTAGGTGCCAGCTTTTCAGAATGTGGTTGGGTGCCTCACCGGGAAGCCTGTTAGACCCCACCACAGAGCTCTGGAATCAGAGTCTACGTTTTCCCAAGATCCCCAGAAGAATCAAAGCTGGTTAACAAACTTACCATAGCGGCACCGGGGTGGCTCAAACACCCGACTCAATTTCAGCTCAGGTCATAATCTCACATTTTGTGGGTTCAAGCCCTGCATCAGGCTCTGCGCTGACAGTGCAGGGCCTGCTTGGGATTCTCTCTCTCTCCCTCTCTCTCTGCCCCTCCCCCACTCATTCATGCTCTCTCTCTCAAAATAAATAAAGTTAAAAAAAATTACTAGCAGATTAAAGTTTGGGAAGCCCCTAGGTTTTGTTTTTTTGTTTTTTGTTTTTAATATATATATTTTTAGGGTGCCTGGGTGGCTCAGTCAGTTAAGCGTCCAACTTCGGCTGAGGTCATGATCTCACAGTTCGTGGGTTCGAGCCCCACATCGGGCTCTGTGCTGACAGCTCAGAGCCTGGAGCCTGTTTTGGACTCTGTGTCTTCCTCTCCCTCTGCTCCTCCCCCACCCACGCTCTGTCTCTCTATCAAAAATAAACATTAATATATATGTATATAATATATTTTTATTGTTGAGAGAGTGTGAGTGGGGGAGGGGCAGAGAGAGACGGAAACAGACAATCCCAAGTAGGCTCTGTGCTGACAGAAGAGCGCCCGACGCAGGGTGTGAACTCATGAGCTATGAGGTCGTGACCTGAGCTAAAGTTGGACACTTGGGGCACTTGGGTGGCTCAGTCGGTTGGGTGACCCACTTCGACTCAGGTCATGATCTCACAGCTCATGAGTTCGAGCCCCACGTTGGGCTCTGTTCTGACAGCTCAGAGCCTGGAGCCTGCTTTGGCTTCTGTGTCTCCCTCTCTGTCTGTCCCTCCCCTACTCACACACTGTCGCTGTCTCTCTCAAAAATAAAAAATATTAAAAAAAATTTTTTTTAATTTAAACTCAGATACTCAACCGAATGAGCCACCCAGGCACCCCCAGGAAGCCCCTATTTTGACCATATTGATTACATTGCCAGGACAGCCTGTGTGTTTGATGTCTGACAGTTTTCACCCCAATAACTGGGGGCCAGCAGACACACAGCACAACTTCAGGGTGTGAAATTGGAGAGTGAGCTCACTGAGGTTCATGACCGACTGAGAGCACAGCTAGACAGAAAGATCTCGGCTCACAGCCAACTCCCCCATGCAGAGATTGGGGAGCTTTCGTGAGCGTCAAAGCATCCAGCCAGCAGCTGTGCAAGCACAGTTGTGACAGAGGGAAGAGAGTGCATTTCATGATCTTCGTTGGCCTAAATGTCCTAAAGTCCTGAGTCAGGAGTCAGCACCTCAGACATTCTCTCCTCAAAGCCAGGCCTGGCCAAGCCCTCAAATTCAAGGACAAATGCATGTGGTTCCTGCCTTCCGGAAACTTCTACTTATAATGGCTTTAAATGTGAGAACTTCCACCGAACTGACTGTGACATCTCATGTTTACTCAGTGGGGGTGGGGGTTGAGCCTCTCTTGTCTCCTCACACTTTCTACCTCCTTCAATGGCAGGAGGGAACAAATGAAGACCCCTAAGGATTTCCACCTTCTGTGAATGGTGGAGCTTTTCAGGGACCATGATCTATGATCTTCTAGGGTCTAGGGGCACAGGGAGAAGTGAACAGTCCCCGTGTGATTATCTTAACGGCAGATTCTTCCATTCCTCAAATGCAGTATAAAGAAAAGGGACGGGTGGGGGGAATAAAACCTCCCCATATATACCTAAAGAGCAGTTTAAAGAAAAACCACCTTCATAGTGGAGAATTCATAAATAGTACCTCTGATGACATAACTAAAGGAATTATGGTCATACTCCCTTATGTTAGCATTCAGGTAAAATTGTCCCCATTTGAGAGGCACCTGGGTGGTTCAGTCGCTCAGTCCAACTTCAGTTCAGGTCATGATCTTGTGGTTTGTGACTCTGATCCCCACATCAGGCTCTATGCTGACAACTTGGAGCCTGGATCCAGCTTCAGATTCTGTGTCTCTCCCCCCACCCACCTCTGCCCCTCCCCCACTAGCATGCTCTCTCACATGCAGGCGCTCTCTCTCTCTCTCTCTCTCTCTCTCTCTAAAACATAAAGAAACATTACAAAAAAAAAAATGTCCCCATTTGACAAGGTGTCTTAGTTCAACTCACTGGAACTGTGTAGCACCAAGTGAGGTAAAAACCCTCTACAGAAAGGGATCACCCTCTTCTACTCAATGACACCTTTCCCAAGCTACACCATGAACCTTGTTTCCAGTAAGATCCCTAGGAAGTAAGGCAAGTAGTGTACCCCCTTTTTCTCTGGAGACATACCTGTGTCACATGGCCAGCTTTGTTCCACTACTGCACCACCCCCACAAAGCTTCACCCTCTAGAGAACCATCACCCACTTGCCCATGTGGAGACACATGCATGCCAGACTAGGAATAAAGTTCTGGTTTGTGTCCTCTGATTTTCTAACAAAGTTAGGGCTTGCTTCTAGCTTGATTTCAGCTGTTACTCCTTCAACATACTCCTCCTGTTGATCCCCCAACACTCACACCTCAACATTGCCCTGTGGGGACCCCAGCAACCATGATCCCACTATCCTCATTTGAGCAGAAACTTTTCTACTCTCATATTGGATGGGAAAGCCCCAGCAGTGCCTGCATCCATACCTCCCTTTTCTGGATTCCATCTTAATGAGAGTCCAGTTCTGTTTGTGGACTGATTAATTTACTCTGAATATGAATGGGTGATAGGCTTACTGTGCGCTTTCCCATTAGTATTTGAATTTTAGCAGGGACTTTTCTAAAAGGCAGGAGCTGAGGCCCAAGCTTGGATAATACAGTATCTCGCCCACAGTTGATTGAAATGAGTGCCCATTAAACCACATGGGGCAGCCAACAGGGGAAGGCCAGGCCCTGGGGCAGGCCAGGGAGGAGGCTGCTTCATGTAGAAGACAAAGGCCTTCCTACTGGTTTCTCTCTGTACCTTCAAAGGAGACGTATAGGGAAACCACAGGCAGATCCAAGCAGAAGCCTGGCTAGAACTCAGTCCTTTGGCTTTAAAGAAAAACACATTTAATATGGCCAAGAGATTCCTGTTGCAATTCAGGGGTCCCCAAGACCACCCTCGTGTTTGATGATTCCCTAGAAGGACTTACAGAACTCAGAAAAGCCATTATACTTGATTACTGTTTCTTATCACAAAAGGGTGCAGATGAAAATCAGCAAAGGGAAGAGGCACATAGGGCAGGGCTCAGGAGAGCTGAACCCAGGCATGAGCTTCCAATTTCCTTCCCCAGAGGCATCATGCAGATGCTGCTTACTTGTCCTAGCAACCACGTGACAACATGCCCAGAGTACTGTCAACCAGGGAAGTTCACCCAAGCCTTGCTGTCCAGGGTTTTTACTGGGAGTTGGTCATATAGACATGGCTGATCTTAGCTCCTCCAGAGGTCAAGCTAATAGTACATGGCCTGACGTCTCACCTAAATCATGTTCTTTGTATAGACTATTTAGCATGGCCCAACTCCTCCAGGTAAACAAAACACTCTTATCAAGCCAGAACATTCCAAGGATTTAGAGATACTTTTCAGGAGCTGGGCAAGAGCCAGACCTTTCTTAGGGCAAGTCTAACTCTTTACTGCACACCTTCCCTCTCGTCCCATAATCCCAGGCCCAAGACTCTCATAGTATCTTATGTGCAGGCCTATACAATTAGGATGACTCCATAGCTACTACAATGCCAGTACTCAAAGAGTGGCAATAAATAAATTGACACTAATGTCTAACATCATCCAGAGAATTCAGTCCCCTGGCTCTTCCCTGTTCAACATGTTTATCAATGACTAGAATGAAAATAAAGTCTGCATGCTTATCAAATTTCCTGATTACACTAAGTTGAGAAAGATAGAAATATGTCATACGACATATCTGGGATCCAAAAAGATTTCAGCAGGCTTGCGTGATGGAGCAAATCCTACAGAACAAAATATAATAGAGCCAAGGAGCCAGAAGCTCCTTACCCTGGCTCCCCAACACAAACTGTGCAAAAATAAGGTGGGGAGACTTGGCTAAACAGTGTTGAATAGGGAAAAGGCTTGGGGGTTTAGACAGAGGTGATACCAATATGAGTTTTCAGCATGGCCCATATCCTAAAGTGTCTCTTCAATCTAATGTCATTGCCCTAAAGTGGGGATTGTATCTGTAGCCAGGGTGGCAGGGAGGCTGAACTGAGGCCCACCTGTGCAGGTCTCAGCATGATGCCTTGTACAAAGAAGTATCCATCAGTGAGAGCTGGGTATTATTTTTACAGACATCACTAATAGTAGTGTCAGAGTCACAACAGAAGAGATCCCATCCATGCTCCATGCCTCTAGAGGAGTGTGACAGCTGTCCCCAAGGCTGGAAAGGAAGTGGAGGAGGAATGGGTTTTCAAGGTGAGAACCAGAAGCTTCGAGGAACCCGATTTGGGGCAGGCACAGTACTGTCCTGAGCTTTCATAGCTGCCACACGGTGCTATTTTTCAACATTGGGGATGCCCAGCAGAAACTGAAAGAACACTTGGTCTAAAGGTTCCAGAGGGGAATTCCAGAACCAGGGTGTCTTGGACAGACTGTATATTCAGTAACTTGCTGACATGAAGAAAGATGGCTCCAGGTCATAGGCTCTTTGGAATGTGTCCCACTCTCCTTGGTGGCACACGGGATGATTTTGGTGGGACCCAGACAAATAGTTTAAATTTCAATAGATACATACCTATTAGCTATGTGACTTTGAGAAAGTTACCTAAACTCTCTGTGCCTCAGGTTTCTCATGTTAAATGGCGGGTGAGAATGCCCCCTTATTGGGCTGCTGGGAGAATCGACTGGAGAATCACCGTGTTCTCAGCCCCGTGTGTCACCCAGTAAGCACTCAATATATGCAGTTGTTATTGGTGTTGTCATGATTGGTATTACCATTGTTACAGATTAAGTAATACCTACTTCAAATCATCGGCGGGGGGATTAAATGAGCAATTATATGTGGGAGTGACTGGTGTAAGGTGAGGAAAGGGTGGGAATGACTGACCAGTGATGCCCTAGACTGCTGCTAAATTAAAGGGTGCAGGGTAGAGGAAGTGATGTGCCATCCATATTTGTGTCCAGTGAGGAAACCCTCATCAAGTTGTGAGTTCTCATCAATCCCAAGTGTCTCTGAGATGAACTCCCCTAACCACAGGCACCTGCTCTACTGCAGCCATGGCTGCCTGAGCTGAGATACCAGACAAACAAAGGGCAGTGGGGCAGGGGCCCCATGGACAGGGGCCCAAGGTGAGCCCAACCAGCATGCTCAACACTGGGTGTTTTCCCCCTTTCAACAAGGGCTGACTTGATACTTCAAGGTGAAGAGTCTGAGGCAGCAGAGCCGTCTCGGCCACCACCAGACCTGGTGATAAGAGCAACACAGGACACAACAGAGTGAGGCAGAGAGAGCATCTTTAGGCAACACCAAAATCGAGACTGTCCTTGGGTCCAAGATGGTGGCATAGGAAGATCCTGAACTCACCTCCTCCCACAGACACACCTAATCTATGCTACACATAGAACAATTCCCTCTGAAAAAACTAGAAACTAGCCCAACTATTCCTCCACAACAAAGGATAAAAGGACCACATCGAGATGGGTTGGAGTAGAGACATGGTCTTACCCAACACCGACCCCTCGTGAGCTGACCCACGTAGGGAGGGATCTCACAAGTCTGGACTTTCTCCTGGGAGAGCAGAGGGGTTGTGCTCCACATCAGGCGCCCCAACCTCTGAGACCTGCACTGGAGAGACAAGCCCCCACAACGTCTGGCTTACAAAATGGACAGGACCGATGTCCAAAGGACCCAAAGGGCTGTAGGGAACTCACATGTGGTCTCACCCACCCTGGGAACCCAGTGCAAAAGCAGCAGTTTGAAAAGCACCTAGAACAGATGTGAAGGAGATTCGTTTGCTAATATTAAAGCATCTGCCAGAGGGGGCAGGGGACGGTCTCCAGAGGCAGAAATACTGGCAAGAACCCTTTTTGCATTCTATCTTTCCCCTGCTGGCACAGGCAGGCATGTGGCGTTCAACCACATGCACCTGCTGCCTTACTGGAGCCACAGGGTATGCTCAGTCCTGGCATCCTCCCCGCTGCCTTGCTGGAACTGGTGGGCACGTGCAGACATCACACTTTCTCGCGGCATCACTGAGGCCAGTGAGTTTGCACAGCCAAGGCATTCTGGGGTTGGTGGGCATGCCCCGCCCCCATGCTCCCCATTTGCATCACTAAAGCCGGAAGGGGCTCCTGGTCCACACAGGAAATGTCTCTTGATTTCCTGGCCCTGCCCTGGTGGCCAGAGAGGCTGGCATTCCTGGTCTCCGTGGACTGTAACAATAGGAAAGACAATTCTTGGCAGGCTATCGCCCCCAGAGCACTCCGCAGACAGTAGACCAAAACACATCCTCAGTCTTCCTGTGACGAGGCCTATTTACTTGTCCTGGAGCTCCAGTCTGAGGGACCCGAGTCAGGTGTGCCACATAGCTAGAAGCTACAGACAAGCTCTCAGGAAACACAGGCAGGGAGACAACCCCCTTTCACTCTCCTTGGCCTTACAACAACTTGCTGTACCCCCCCGAAAAAAGCTTAGACACCAATCTGGAGCCCTGATTTTTGCCATGGTTACTCAGGGGATGCCTTCAGATGTTCTGGTCTGGAAGCCAGCAGCATTTACAACTGCAGCCCCATAAGATTGTGTATATTTATATACTTTTTAAAAAAATGTTTATTTATTTTTGAAAGAGAGAGACAGACTGCGAGCAGAGGAGGGGCAGACAGAGAGGGAGACAAAGAATCTGAAGCAGGCTCCAGGCTCTGAGCTGTAGGCACAGAGCCCAACACGGGGCTCGAATCCATGAACCGTGAGCTCATGACCTGAATTGAAGTCGGACACTTAACCAACTGAGCCCCCCAAACATCCCTATATTTATATACTTTTAAAGCTGCTGCCTGAGAGTCTGGGTTCTAATCTCCCTAAAGCTAGATGCTAATTGAGATTCCTTCCTCTGGAGCCAATAGGTCTCGGCACAAGAAACTACTGAGAATAAATCGAGCTGCTTAGACAGTCACAAAGGTTCAAGAGACAACCAAGCACTAAGGCGGGGTTGAACAATGAGGCTGGCCACCTATACAAGGCTACTCCTCCAAGACTGACACAGGTAGCTGTTTTGCCTGATGCGTGGAAACAAACACAAAGAGCCGAGCAAAGTGAGGAAGCAGAGAAATATGTTTCAAACAAAAGAATAAGATAAAACCTCAGAAAAAGACTTCAGTAAAATGGAGATAAGTAATCTACCCGATAAAGCATCATGATGAAATAGAGAATCTGAATAGACTCATTATTAGTAAAGAGATTGAATCAGTAAAAACAAAAAACAAAAAACAAAAAAAACTGCGGCTAGTTTTTTTTAGCTGGCCTCTACAGAAAAAGAGAGGGGAAGAAGAGAGCTCAAATAAATAAAATCAGAAATGAAAGAAGTGGGGTACCTGGGTGGTTCAGTCGGTTAAGCATCCGACTTCAAGCTCAGGTCATGATCTCACAGTCTGTGGGTTCGAGCCCCGCATTGGGCTCTGTGCTGGCAGCTCAGAGCCTGGAGCCTGCTTCTGATTTTGCATCTCCCTCTCTCTCTGCCCCTCCCCCACTCGTACTCCATTTCTTTCAAGAATAAATAAACATTAAAAAATTGAAAAAAAGGAAATGAAAGGAGAGAAGTTACAACCTATACACAGAAATACAAAGGATCATAAAAGACTACAATGAACAATTATATGCTGACAAACTAAACAAGTTACAGTAAATGGATAAATTCCTAGAAACATGTAATATTCTAAGACTGAATCATAATGAAATAGAAAATCTGAATAGACTGATTACTAGTAAGGAGGTTGAATCAGTAATAAAAAAATAAAAAACCTCCCAACAAATAGAAGTCCAGAACCAGATAATCTCACTGGTGAATTCTACCAAACACACAAAGATTTAATACCTAGCCTTCTCAAACTCTTCCAAAACAACTATCCTTGCTGAATGTTACAGTGGACTCATTTCTGGTATAAATTTGGAATTTGGGCCTCAGTAATAATTCTATGCCTTCCCTTTACATTAGGAGAACATTCTTGACCACTGTTTCCCCAACTTAACTATCCTTCTTCAGTCGTATCTGTCCACGATTGACATAGCTCATGACTCTGCCTTTTATCTATAAATTCTTTTTTTTTAATGTTTATTCTTGAGAAACAGACAGAGAACGAGTGGGGGAGGGGCAGAGAGAGAGGGAGACACAGAGTCTGAAGCAGGCTCCAGGCCCTGAGCCAACAGCACAGAGCCTGACACGGGGCTGGAACTCACAGACCATGAGATCATGACCTGAGCCGAAGTCCGACGCTTAACCGACTGAGCCACTCAGGCACCCCTTTATCTATAAATTCTGATCTGTTAAGGCATCCAGGTGATAACTAGTCCTTTTGCACTTAGAATGTTCTTCCATTCCTCCTGGTTGATGTGAAGCAAAGTGAAGAGTGATGAGATGCAAAAGCCATACAACAGAGATAAGTCTTCCTAAAAATAGTGAAAAAGGGTTTCGGGAGCAGCTGATTTATCCTCCTCTTAATATTGTTTGCCCTGCCCTCGCCCCGACCACACACGACCACAACAACCCAAGTCCCCCACCCCTCTGCCATCTAGTGTGGAGTAATAAGGGTAATTAGGAAGGGTGCACACAGGAGGGACACTGTGTCATGCTGTGCTTTAACAATACCTTCTTGTGAACCACACAAGCCTTGCTCTACAATATAATCTTGGCAGACAGGATTAAGGACAACTTTGCTTATTTCCATATGTGTCTGTTTTCTGTGAGGGGCGCCTGGGTGGCTCAGTCGGTTGAGCGTCCGGCTTCAGCTCAGATCATGGTCTCACAGCTTGTGAGTTCAAGCCCCGCGTTAGGCTCTGTGCTGACAGCTCAGAGCCTGGAGCCTGCTTCATATTCTGTGTCTATCTCTCTCTGCCTCTCCCCCCACTCATGCTCTGTCTCTCTCTCTCAAAAATAAATAAACATTAAAAAAAATTTTTAAAGAAAAGAATAATAAGCATTTTTAAAACCTTTCATGGTTTTTTCAGACTTTTCTTAAGTTAATCCAGAGCCCCAAAGGGTTGTACCTCACCACAAAAGGGACCAAACACATACGATCGGTAGCAAATATGCATTAGTTCAACTGAATTATTAAAAAAAAAAATTTTTTTAATGTTTATTTATTTTTGAGAGAGAGAGACACAGAGTGAGAGTGGGCAAAGAGAGAGAGGGAGACACAGAATCCAAAGCAGGCTCCAGGCTCTGAGCTGTCCGCACAGAGCCTTACATGGGGCTTGAACTCTGAACTGTGAGATCATGACCTGAGTCAAATTCTGATACTTAAATGACTAGGCCACCCAGGCACCCCTACTGAATTATTTTTATCAGAAAATGTTGGAAGGGCAATTGACTCTGTAATAGTGTTTCTCTCTCTCTCTCTCTCTCTCTCTCTCTCACCCTCTCTCTCTCTATATATAGATAGATAGATAGATAGATAATTTACAATATATATCTATATATGTATACAATATATACACAATATATATACAATATATATCTATATCTCTATATCTATATCTCGATATAGATATAGATATAGATATAGATACAGATATAGATATAGATATAGATGATATAGATATATTTACAATGTCCTTCATCCCACTTACTTTGGATTAAATTGTTTGTATTTGGGGCACCAGGTAGCTCAGTTGGTTAAGCATCTGACTCTTGATTTTGGCTCAGGTCATGACCTCACAGTTCATGAGCTTGAACTTAAGCTGGACTCTGCCCTGACAGCACAGAGCCTGCTTGGGACTCTCTCTCTTCCAATCTCTCCCTCTCTCTCTCTCTCTCTCTCTCTCTCTGCCTCTCCTCTGCTCACACTCACTCTCTCTTTTTCTCAAAATAAATAAATAAACATTTTTTAAAAATAAAAAATAAATTGATTCTTTTTAACTTTTTTTAATGTTTATTAAAAATATTTAAAAATATTGGAAGTATTTTGGAACTATTTCCATGCACGAGTGGGAAAGAGGCAGAGAGAGAGGGAGAGAGAGGATTCTAAGCAGACTCTGCACTGTCAGTGGGGAGCCAACACAGGGCTCAATCCCACAAACCCCAAGATCATGACCTGAGCCAAAATCAAGAGTGGAACGCTTAACCAACTAAGCCACCCAGGCACCCCATATTTTTTTAACTTCTTAAGGTAGAAATTCAGATCACTGATTTTAAATCTTTCTTTTCTAGCGTAAGCATATAAAATTATAAGTATCCTTCTATGTACTTTTATAGGTGCATCCCACAAATATTCACTTCAAAATATTTTCTAATATTTGACATATGGGTTATTTAGACATGTGTTTTGAATATACAAATATTGGGACATTACTGAATTCCTACTATTATAAATTTAATTTCTAATGTAATTCCATCATAGATGGAAAACATATTCTAAAAGATTGTGAGATTACTGACACTTCATTTTTGACCCAACATATAGTCCATCTTGAAGAAAATTATATGACTATATAAAAAGAATGTACTCTGCCATAGTTGGATGTAGCATACAATAAATGTCAGGGGAAGCTGGTTGACAGTTTTGTTTGGATCTTCTACATCCTATGATTATAGACTTGTCTATCTCTCCTAGTTTTGTCAGGTTTAGCTTCATATATTTAAATTTTTTAATGTTTATTTTTTGAGAGACAGACAAAGCATGCGTGGGGGAGGAGCAGAGAGAGAGGGAGCTACAGATTCTGAAGCAGGCTCCAGGCTCTGAGCTGTCAGCACAGAGCCCAACACAGGGCTCGAACTCACGAACTGTAAGATCATGACCTGAGCCATAGTCGGACACTTAACGTACTGAGCTACCCAGGCGCCCTGATGGCTTCATATATTTTAAAGTTCTATTATTAAGCAAATACACATTCGTGCTTGTTATGCTCTCTGGATGAGTTGACCCTTTTATCTTAATGAAATATCCCTCTTTAATTTTGGAAATACTCTTTGTCTTAAAGTCTGTCTTGTGTGATACTGATATCGTCACTCCAGATTTATTGTGTTATGGTTTATCTTTTTCATCCTTTACTTTCAAACTATCTGTATTTTACACTGAAGTCATTTCTTGTGCAGAGAATATGGGGGGGGGGGTCTTACTTTTTTATCCAGTCTCACAATCTCTGCCTTTTAATTGGAGTGTTCAGTGTATTTACATTTAATGTAATTATTATCATTGGTTTCAGGCCTATCATTTTGCCATTAGTTTTCTATTTGTCTCATTTGTTTTCATTTTTTAAAAATGCTTATTTATTTACTTTTGAGAGAGAGAGAGAAAGAGAGAAAACAAGTGGGAAAGGGACAGAGAGATTGGGAGACAGAGAATCTGAAGCAGGCTCCAGGTTCCAAGCTGTCAGCTCAGAGCCTGATGTGGGGCTCAAACCCATGAACCATGAGATCATGACCTGAGCCATGTCAGACACTTAACAAACTGAGCCACCCAGGTGCCCCCAGTCTCATTGATTTTTAGTTCCTCTCTTCCTCCCTTTCTGCCTTCTTTTGTGTTAATCACACTTTTTTTATTCTTCCATTTTAAATCTGCTATTGTCTTTCCAGCTCTACCTCTATGCATTATATTTTATTTTTATTTAATTTTTTTTAATTTATTTTTTGAGACAGAGACAGTGTGAGCAGGGGAGGGACAGAGAGAGAGGGAGAGAGAGAATCCCAAGCAGACTCCACACTGTCAGCAAGGAGCCCAATGCCACACTCAAACTCACAAACTGTGAGATCATGACCTGAGCTAAAATCAAGAGTCAGATGCTTAACTGACTGAGCTACCCAGCTGTCCCCTCCATACATTATACTTTAGTACTTGCTCCGAGGATTACATTATGTATCCTTGACTTATCACAGTGTAGTTGGAATTTACATAGCACCACTTCGTGTAAAATACAGTAACCATTCAAACAGAATAGCTCCATTTGCCCTCCTCTACCTATTTTTTGATATTATTATACTATATAGTACATCAGTGTTTGTTGTAAATCCCACACAATGTTAAGTTTGCTTAATATAGTCCTATATCTTTTAAAGGAATTATGAGAAGAAAAAATATATAGTCTTTTGTATTTACCCACTTACCATTCCCAGTGCTTGTCCTTTCTTCCTATAGATAGGATATTCTATCACAAATCACTTTCCTTCAGCTTGAAAAAAAAAAAATATTCAACATTTTTAAAGTTGTGACCCAGTGGCAGCAAATTTTCTCAATTCGTATTTATTGGAAAATTATTCATTTTGCCTTTGTTTTTGAAGGATATAGAATTCTAGGATTCTGGGTTGACAATTTTTTTTAAATATTTTTATTTATTTTTGAGAGAGAGTGCGAGTGGGGGAGGGGCAGAGAGAGAGGGAGACAGAATCTGAAGCAGGCTCCAGGCTCTGAGCTGTCAGCACAGAGCCTGACGCGGACTCACGGACTGTGAGATCATGACCTGAGCTGAAGTCGGATGCTTAACTGAGTCACCCAGGCGCCCTGACGATTTTTTTTTTAAGATGTTTTTCTACTGTCTTCTTGCCTCCACTCTTTTTACAGAGGAGTAATCATCTGTATAAATGTTCCCAGTATAGATTGTGTCACTTTTCTTTTGCTACTTTCAACATTGTTTTCTGTTTCTTTGACTTTCAGCAGATTTACTATGTAATATCTAAATATGGCTTATTCTGTATGTATCTTACTTGAGTTGAGTGAATTCCTTGGATTTGTAAGTTTGTGTTTTCCACCAAATTTTGGACATTTTTAGCATTTCCAACATTTTCAAATATTGTTTCTTCCCCATTCTTTCTACTCTCCTTCTTGGACTACAACTAACTTGATGTCAGATCACTTCATATGGCAACACTGGTTCCTGAGGCTCTGTTGTGTTTTTTTCAAGGCTTTTTTTTTTTTCCGTTCTTCAGAATGGACTGTTCTTATTAATATTCCAAGTTCACTTACCTCTCATTATTTTTTTAACTTTGAGTAATTTCATGTTCAATATTTAATTATTAGATTCTTTTTTGTACTTTATATGTCTCTGCTAATATTACCCATCTGTTTATTCATTATGACCATATTTTTCTTTAAGTTCTCAAGCACATTTAAGATAGATGTTTTAAAGTTCTACTCCATTCATTCCAATATCTCAGAGTTATATTCCATTGTTTTTTCTCTTGACTATGAAATACATTTTTTTCTTTTTCTAAACGTGTCTAGTAGTTTTTTACTGATTGCAAGGCATTGTGATGGAGATATTATGGAGATTACAGTTTCTGGTATTAGAAGGACACTTGAGTAACATGTACTCCATTTTTTTACATTTGCTATTTATGAAAACAGGGAGAAAGGATTTGCCCAATGCACACAGATAGCTGTATCCAACTGAAACTATAACCAATTCTCTTGAACTAAGGCTCAGTGTCTTCCTAATTTTCCAACGTGAAAACTTAATTGCTTTTTTTAAATACTTTTTCTAAACTGATTCCATGGGAATAACATCTCTTCTTAAGCCCTTTCTTGACTTCTGTGTCTTAAGATCCCTCACCCTTTCTTCTAGATCTAGGGATTCCACTGCTGTTGCTGCTGATAATAAGATCTGATATCGGTGACACTGTCTGTGCTTACACTATCATGTGCCCACCACTCTGCACGAGTTATACTCACATTATTTTACACTAAACTATGTCTTCTTTTGGCAGCTTACCCTAACACCACTCTGTCAGCTAGCAGAATTTAAAACCTCCTTTTCTATCTCTCCAAAGCACATGTATGTATAACATCGTACTGATAATAATATATGTTACCATAATTAGTTTATGTGGACACCCTTGCCATTAGTTTCAAACTCTTTCAAGAGTCAGGGGAACCCTCTATGTTTACAACACCCAAAACAATGCCAGGCATACAGTAGCTGGCAGAAAATATTGAGTTCCAGTAGCCTCTCATGAGAAAGGAAAGCTCATCTTTGGGCTAGCCACATGCCAGTATTCCCAGCCTTGTCAGTAAGTGGCAGCTCAAAGGTCACTGTATCCTTGGCCCCATGAGGCAGAGGGCCAGCTCTCTGCTCAGCATCTACTTGGGGCTTTGTTGCCATGGACACCTGATAAAGTTCTGCAGGAAGAGCCAAGATAATCTGCACCCTCCCGCCTAGGCTGGTCCCATCAGTGGCCAGACCTGGAGTGCTGACAGGTGTGGAATGTACATCAAGCCCTTGCAACTGGGCCAGCCCAGAGGCTCATGGCTCCTGGGCCCCAAAGCTGAAGTATCAGGTCACAAACAAGCTGGAACCAAGGGCTCCTAAGGTCAGGCTGCCCAGAGTGGGGCGGGGGAGAAATAGAGATATCAGCCATCAAGGCCACCAGTCCAGATGCTTCCTTCTGCTTCAATGAAGGCTAGGGAGACTGCAAGCCAGGACTACAGGAATCAAATGCCAAACTGGATAGGGGCATGGCTTTGCTGGGGAGGGGCTATGAGGACAAGGCCATGTTCCAGCTTGTGACATATTCATTCAGTCATTTGTATCACAAACATTTATTAATCATAGCTCTACACTG